>NC_041392.1:171479966-171520112 GCF_002162155.2 Triticum dicoccoides
ATACTACTTTCAGGCAAAAGTATAAACATAGCCTTATAAAAACTTCATAAAAGCATTATGTTTACAATGAGAATACATATCACTCAAACATAATATTTTTCGAGCACTGGGCCTCTATTAAACGAGCACCCTCGAGAACTTCCTCCAAATAGTGTTCGGCAGCCACACGGCCTATGGCCGAACCCTGCGCTGCAACAGTGGTAGCATCCATCTCCGCCCAGTATGCTTTAACACGGGCAAGGGCCATCCGCGAGCCTTCTATGCAAGCTGACCTCTTCATTGCATTAATACGCGGCACCGCATCAAGGAACTGCTGCACTAAGCTGAAATAGTTGTTCGGCTTAGGCCCTTCCGGCCATAGCTGATCCACAACAGACCTCATGGCGAGTCCGGACAACCTATTCAGTTCGGCCCATTCGGCTAGCTGGTCAGTCAAGGAAAGCGGACGCTCTGGAACGTGGAATTGCGTCTAGAACAGCTTGTCCACTTCACGATCTGTCTGACCTTGGAAGTACTTGGCCGCATCGGCAGCGCTCGCCGCCAAATCCATATACGCATCTGCCGAGCTCCACAGCCGATCCAGAGGGGCATACCATGGATCTCCGAACTTCCTCCGTAACATGAAGGGTTTCCCAGCCGCAATATCTCCGGCTTCCCGCAGCTCCTCCTTCTTCTCCCTCATAGCAAAATGGGTGTCTTTGTCTGCCGCCGCGGCCTTCTCAAGGTCCGTTGCCTTTGCTTGGTTTTCTTTCTCAAGGACCCGGCAACGGTCGGCAGTGTCTTTCAATTCTAGGGCCATCTTGGCCATCTTCTCCTGACTCTCGCAAAGCGCGGCCTTCTCGGCTTTCAACTCTTCGGCGGCCTTCAAAGCAGCCGCATTACTAATCCTTGCTTGTTCCTTGGCTCGGGCAAGTTCCGCCCGCAAGGCTTCCATGGTGGCAGCTCCATCTACAGTCACAACATATTAAAGATACTATCATTATGCCGCTCTTACTATGTGGCATTCACCGGATAATAACACTTCCCTTGTGCCTCGTCAAGCCTCTTGTTAACAAACTCGATGTCGGCGTCTGCCGCATCTAGTTGCCATTTTAATTGGGAAAATTCCCCAGTCCGGCTAGCCACCGGAGCTTCCACCACCTGCACATAGAGGCAGTATGGTTATTGCCTAAGAGTACGATCCTCTGTTCGCCGCCGGTCTCGACGACAACCAGAGTCTCAGGGGCTACTATCTACACAGGGCACACCTAACATGTGCAGTACTATCACATATTATCTCACATACCTCAAAGCCTGCCAGTAGACTCATAAAGGCTTCATGTAATCCGCTTTCAGCGGACGAGATTCTCTCCATCACCGTACCCATCAACATACGGTGCTCTTCTGAGATGGCCGCTCGCCCCACCAACTCCCTCAGAATGTCCGACCGCACACCAGGCGGTGCCAAACTCTTTCGTATGCTCTCTTCGTGAGCCAGACACGGGGGACTTCTGGGGTCTACGGAACTATCTACTGGCCTCACCAGATCCGGAGAGGCCCTCCGCAATGACACTTCGGGGTCGCCCGCTTCTGGAGCGGAGGAGTCCAGAGGAGGCGTTTCACTCTCCATCATCTTCGAAAGAAGATCCCCCGAAGACAAACTCATTTGAGAGGGGCTGAGGCCCGAACTGCAAGATATATGCGGTGGTTGTTTTCTCAGAGGAAAAAGATAGCATACTCTTACTATTAAAATATTTTGGATCACTTACGACTCGTTGGAGGGCTGATCCCCTCGCGGACTTTGTGTGGCAAAAGCACCCTCCGAGGCAGGACCCTCTGTGGGAGACTTCTTCTCCCGTTTGGAGGCTTCGGCTTCCGGATCCTCGGAAGCAGTCCTTTTCCTCCCTCGGTCGTCCTCCTTCGTGGAAACGCTCGTTCCCTCGGTCAGAACGGGTAGCGATGGGGGCCCGCATTCGCTCGTATTATCCCCCTCGGTATCTTCCTTCAAGGGCTTCGGGCAAGGTGCAACCTCGAGCATCTTCTCCAATACCGGATTTTCCAAACCCTCAGGGAGGGCGGCCAAACACCGAATCATCTTCGCCTTCGTTAGCCAGTCCTGGTCAAAAGGCGAACTCTCAAGAATAACCTTGAATAAAAGACAGTGTGTTCGGCTAGAGGATTTCTTACTTGTTCGGCGGCGCGGTTACTGCTCAGGCCCACGTCCTCTGTGATATCCGTACATTCCACTCGAGGTCCGAAGAATGACTTGTACATCTCCTTGTGTGTCAGGCCGAGGAAACTTTGAATGGCACGTGGTCCCTCTGGGTTGAACTCCCACAAGTGCGGGGGCCGGCGTTTGCAAGGCTGGACTTGGCGAACCAGAATAACTTGTATTACCGCAACCAAATTGAAATCTCCCTCGAAGAGATCTCGGATGCGGCTTTGCAGCATAGGCACGTCCTTGGCTGGACCCCAGCTCAGACCCCTGCTGATCCATGACATCAGTTGTGGTGGGGGCCCCGAGCGGAAAGCATGGGCAGCCGCCCACTTGGCACTTCTGGGAGCCATGACATAAAACCACTCCTGTTGCCATAATTCGGGCACCTCTGGAAAGGAACCTCTCGGCCATGGAGCTCCTACCATCTTGCCTATTGATGCACCTCCGCACACGGCTTGTTGCCCCCCGATCATCTTCGGCTTTACTTCAAAGGTCTTGAGCCCCTGACGATGGGCTAGATTGTGGAAATCTAACTCGTAATAGAACATCAAGCCCCTGACGAAAGGATCCAGAGTGAGGCCTAGACCTCGGAGGAAGTGGGAGACGAACACAATGTTCTCGTTGGGTTCGGGAGTAGGGATGACCTGCCCTCGAGCAGGCAGCCAATGCGACACCTCGGCGGTCAGATATCTGGCCTCCCTCAACTTCTTGATGACCTCTTCCGTAATGGAGGAGGGCGTCCATCGGCCTTGAAGGCTGGATCCGGACATGGTTGAAGATCCGGAGCACCTGACTTGGGCTTTGGGTGTTAGAACTCGAGGCGGGGGAAGGGTTTGATTGAGCACGGGAGGGAAAAAGTGAAAACCTTGTCCCGATGTAAAGAGGGTGAATATCAAACGTCCTCTCCGTAGCCGTTTAGGACTTGCCTATAATCTAGGAGTCCTACACACGGTTGGGTTACCCACGAACCGCATTAATGAGAATCCCGTAATTAGGGGAACACGATCTGCGCTTCAGCAAGACGTGTCAAGAAACCGCCTCGCGTTATGTGGAGCTGGTTAAGAGAAACGGTTCGAATAATCACCGGGCCATGACATAACGTCATGTTGCCAAAACAAGCTGGCGGATTAGGTCTGCGAAAATGTTATTCTCTCTGTGGTGGAATGTGGAATTTATTTTGCAGGGTCAGACACTATCCTCGTATTCAACTTCTTCTATAAAGTATTCGGAGAAGGAACCCGCCTTGCAATGCCGAAGACAACTGCGCGCCGGACTCGTCGTCATTGAAGCCTGGTTCAGGGGCTACTAAGGGAGTCCTGGAATAGGGGGTCTCCGGACAGCCGGACTATCTCCATTAGCCAGACTGTTAGCCTATGAAGATACAAGATTAATGACTTCGTCTCGTGTCCGGATGGGACTCTACTTGGCGTGGAAGGCAAGCTAGGCAATACGTATATGGATATCTCCTCCTTTGTAACCGACCTTGTGTAACCCTAACCCTCTCCGGTGTCTATATAAATCGGAGGGTTTTAGTCCGTAGGACAACAATCACAACATACAATCATACCGTAGGCTAGCTTCTAGGGTTTAGCCTCTCTAATCTCGTGGTAGATCTACTCTTGTAACACCCATATCTTCAATATTAATCAAGCAGGACATAGGGTTTTACCTCCATCAAGAGGGCCCGAACCTGGGTAAAACTTCGTGTCCCTTGCCTCCTGTTACCATCCAGCCTAGACGCATAGTTCGGGACCCCCTACCCGAGATCCACCGGTTTTGACACCGACACAATCCATTACAAAAGAGTGGAGGGGGGAAGAAACATCATAGGATCCAAATATAATAGCAAAGCTCACGATACATCAAGATCGTATCACCTCAAGAACACGAGAGAGAGAGAGAGAGAGAGAGATCAAACACATAGCTACTGGTACATACCCTCAGCCCCAAGGGAGAACTACTCCCTCCTCGTCATGGAGAGCACCGGAATGACGAAGATGGCCACCGGAGAGGGATTCCCCCCTCCGGCAGGGTGCCGGAACGGGTCTAGATTGGCTTTCGGTGGCTACGGAGGCTTCTAGCGGCGGAACTCCCGATCTATTGTGCTCTCGGATGTTTTTAGGGTATATGGAGATATATAGGCGGAAGAAGTACGTCAGGGAGGCCACGAGGGTGGAGGGCACGCCCAGGGGGGTGGGTGCGCCCCCTACCTCGTGGCCTCCTCGAAGCTTCCTTGACGTAGACTCCAAGTCTCCCGGGTTGCTTTCCTTCCAAAAATGAGTTCCGTGAAGTTTCAGGTCAATTGGACTCCGTTTGATTTTCCTTTTCTTCGAAACCCTAAAATAGGCAAAAAAAACGGAAACTGGCACTGGGCTCTGGGTTAATAGGTTAGTCCCAAAAATCATATAAAATAGCATATAAATGCATATAAAACATCCAAAGTTGATAATATAATAGCATGGAACAATCAAAAATTATAGATACATTGGAGACGTATCAGCATTCCCAAGCTTAATTCCTACTCATCCTCGAGTAGGTAAATGATAAGAACATAATTTTTGATGTGGAATGCTACCTAACATATTTCTCTAAGTAATTCTTATTTATTGTGGCAAGAATATCCAGATCCATAAGATTCAAGACAAAAGTTTAATATTGACATAAAAAATAATAATACTTCAAGCATACTAACTAAGCAATCATGTCTTCTCAAAATAACATGGCCAAAGAAAGCTATCCCTACAAAATCATATAGTCTGGCTATGCTCCATCTTCACCACACAAAATATTTAAATCATGCACAACCCCGATGACAAGCCAAGCAATTGTTTCATACTTTTGATGTTCTCAAACCTTTTCAATCTTCACGCAATACATGAGCGTGAGCCATGGATATAGCACTATAGTGGAATAGAATGGTGGTTGTGGAGGAGACAAAAAGGAGAAGATAGTCTCACATCAACTAGGCGTATCAACGGGCTATGGAGATGCCCATCGATAGATATCAATGTGAGTGAGTAGGGATTGCCATGCAATGGATGCACTAGAGCTATAAGTGTATGAAAGCTCAACAAAAGGAACTAAGTGGGTGTGCATCCAACTCGCTTGCTCTCGAAGACCTAGAGCATTTTTGTCAGGACCCCAATTCCAAGTCACATCGATCTAGCCGGTAACACCTCATATCACATTGCGGCCTCACGCACGGTATCCCTACGGGTGTCGCTTTACCATGGCCTGGGACCGTTTGCGCCTTTTGGCTCACGTATATGATAGTGTCGCTAGCATCCATATGACGGAGAACCTGGGCCGACATGGCTAGTCGTGAACCCAAAGCGGCACAGACCTATGGAGACAGGCATACATGAATCACATCGAGCATGTCGGTCATCAGCGAGTGAATCCGGGCTATAGCACTAGGCTAACAGGACTCCGAGGAACCCGGGCAGTAGCAAGCTAGACAGGACTCTGGATGTCACCGCGTGACATTTCCCCGAAGGGACAGACATAGGAACGAAGTGAAACACATGCCGGCCAGTCAAGTGTCCTGAGCAGTAGTGTCAGGCTAGCAGGACTCTGGTGAACCGGGCTGTAGCGGACTACTATGGCTCGAGGAACGCTAGACTACATTTCCCCATAAGAAAGGCTGCCAAGGATAAACAACTAGATTGTCGGATCCCACACATACCAAGCATTTCAATCATACACACAATATGCTCGATATGTGCAAATACAACATGGCATCACAACAAAACTCTACAACTCAAGTACTTTATTTAAAGGCTCCAGAGAGCCATACATAACATATTCATACAGGTAGGGGTCACATGACCCTACACTCAAGTCATACAAGCATACAAGCACATGCAGAAGCAAATAGTCTGAGTACAGACACTAGAAAGAAAGAAGGCTTCTCGAAGCCTGTCTATCTACATAGGGCCCTCCATGGCCAGGATCACCACCTGGGTGGCAAGTCACTCATCGACGTCGAGATCTACATAAAACCCATCGGAGGGGGCAGTGTTGTCGTCTGAAAACAGTAATTAAAAAAACATGAGTACAAAGGTACTCAGCAAGTCTTACATCAGAACCTACTATACATGCTCATTCTCAAGAAGGTGGTGGAGTTATTGTAGCAAGCCAGCTTTGACTCTTGGCTAAGCTATCCTATGAGACTCCACTAGTAAAATAGTTTTCGCACACGACTCCACTACTCACCAATACAATACTCCACCGGGGATCCTCCCTCGTCATCCTACGAGAGGGCCATCCTCGGTACTCACACTTATCTTGAGTCTTTTAGTAGTATCCATTAACTTGTCTATGAACTGTATAGGCAACCAAGTAGTCCTTTACTGCGGACGCGGCTATTCGAATAGTTTTATACCCTGCAGGGGTGTACTTCATCACACATGTTTCCACCACTTAGCATCTACACACGACATGTGCTCAGCAGACTTCAAGCGAAAACCGACGTGGGTGTAGACCATGACCTGACTAACTGCACAAGTCTCTAGTCCAGGTTTATCGCCTATTCAGGTTCCATCCGCAAGGAAATCTGGCCGGGGTGTCCTCAACGGCCCCAAACGATGTGTGCAGGGTTCCCGAGACACCAAACGGGCGACTCGGTACACCGTGCCACGGTGTATCTAACGCATCATAGCCCACCCCTAGGGTCAGCGCTACGCACGGCCGCCAACACATAACCTACAAACACCAGAAACTAGTTGCAACTCCTGAACAGAGGATGAGAGGGGTCAGTAAGTCGAGCGGGTTCATACTTCAGGGCCCAATGTGTGGTAGTAGCTGAATCTTAAATCACGCATACAGATCTCAGTTCTTATGGACGGCCTCAATGAAACAACCCACCATGTACTCCTACATGGCCTCTCATCGATACCTTTACCAAAACATGTTCAACACATCCCTCACATTATAATCATTTCACTCTAGCCCATCACCCAGATGAACCAGACCTGACACAACTCTAAGCATAGCAGGCATAGCAAGGTAGGAATCACATACATGGCTCAATCAACTCCTACACATGCTAGTGGGTTTCATCTAGTTACTGTGGCAATGACAGGTCATGCAGAGGATAAGGGTTCAACTACCGTAGCACACAGCAGTTTGAATCGCGTTGTCTTAATGCAGTAAACAAGAGCAGAAGCGAGAACATGGGTTTGTATCGGAATGATCAATGGGTTGCTTGCCTGATGTAGTGGTAGTAGGGTACTGCCCTTCAGACGGATATTCGGGGTTATCCTCGGAGGCAGAACCTACCACTAAAGACACACCAAACATAATCAATACATGACGATATGCAACAATATGATGCATGCTATGACATGGCAATATGAATGTGTCTTGGCCTAATGCAAGCTAAAACAGAAAGGAATGAACTCATTTGAATCAAAGATTCAAATGTTAGTTCTCTTAACATAGCCATATTAGTGCATTATCTTATTTTTCTTAAACAGCAAGGTTATCGTTTTGTCATGCATGAAACCATTACCAATGGATAGATTGAATTTTTCTGATCAAAATTCATATATAAATCTATTCATTTGGAGTTACAGATTAATTTCTATGATTTTTAGAAGTTTTGGCTATTTTCTGGAATTTCCTGTATAAAAATAAATCCAGAAAATGAATAATTGCATCAGCACTGCGTCACTATGACGTCAGCGAGTCAAAGGCGCCAGGGCCAGTCAAACCTGACTGGTGGGCCCTGTCTGTCAGTGTCTCAGCTAACTAACAGGATTAAGTTAACACTAACTAACTGTCACTGGGGGCCTGGGCCCACATGTCAGTGACCTAATCTAACTAAAATTAGTTAGCATTAATCCTAAACTAATTAACAGGTCGGCCCCACCTGTCATAGGCTCGGGGGGGAAGTCAACTTGGGTCCACACGTTAGTCCACAGGTCAAAACATGGTCAACTCGACGGTGGTTTGACGCCAGCGACGACAGACGCGGCGGAGGGGCTCGGGTTTTGCCCACAGTCGACCAAATTGACTGCGGTTTGGTCCTACGCGTAGCTGGGGGCAAGCCGCGGCGTTTGGTGGTGGAACTGGAGCTCGGGGAGGCCCGAAATGATGCCGGCGACAACCTTGGCTGTCGCCGGAGTTCGGGCGAGGATAAACCCGAAGCTACAGGGCACGGCGAGGCGCGGGGAGTGGTGCGTTAGGCTCCTGGAAACGTGGTGAGTGTGGTGATGCACTCGGAATCGAGCTTACGCGCCTGTGGCCACGGCGGCGACATGGCCGGCGGAGCCGAGCTCTCGGGCTCAACGGAGCCCGCAGTTAGAGGGAGAAAACAGCAAGGAAAGAGAGGGGAACGAAGAAGGAGCTCACGGGGAGTGTAGCGGTGGCCTCAGCGAGCTCGGGGAGGCATCAGGGGCAGTGTACGGTCGCCGGCGATCTCGGCGGACCGAGGTTGAAGACGAGCTCGGTGAAGACGCTCGGGGGCCTCCGGCGGGGTGTGGCTCGGTGGGACGGTCGAGGAGGGAGTGGCGGAGCTTTAGGACACGGTGGAGCGGGGCGTTGATGACGGTGGGCACGGTTACGGCGGCGGTTGCATCGGCCATGGCAGAGGGGAGCGAGGGAGAGAGGCAGGGGGAATGGACGTGTCCAGGGGGTTCGGTGCGCGACGTGGAGGCGTTTCGAGGCATCACGCTGGCGCGGGCAACGGCAGGCAGGCAGAGAGGTGGCGTGGCGAGCTCCTGTGCTCGCCATCGAGCACCTGCTCGCCTCGCTGGCTAGGCGAAGCAGCTGCGTGGAGCGGCTGCTGGGCCGGGCCAGCTAGGTGGGCCGGCTGGGGGGCTTTCAGGTAAGCTCTAACTCTCTCTCTCTCTCTTTTCTGTTTTGCTTTTATTTATTTCCTGCTATGTGTATTGAAATAGAATAAATACTATTTCATTTCCAAAAACTCTGGAAAATATTCAGAGGCACATTTGGGAATATTCTCAACTGCCTAAAAATGCTTCCAAGTTTATTTGAGCACTTTAAAAATTTTGTAGCATTTAAAATGCCCAAATTCAAATACATATGGCTTGTTCAAAAATCCAGAATGGCTCCATAAATTGCAAGACCATTTTTGGCAGAGGTTTTAGTCAAGACCAAAAATGGTGGGCTTTTATGAAGGGCATTTTGGGTTCATTGAAATTCCAATTGTTGGAAATTAGTATTTTCAGGGGGGTGTTGGGGTTGATTAGGCCCCATTTCAAGTTTAAAAGAAATTTAAACATGATGCACATGTTCATCCAATCCTAATGCATGACTAAAAGCAGGGATGTGACAATTTTGAGGAAGCCCGTCATTGGAATATACAAGCCAAGTTCTATAATGAAAGATTCCCACTAGTATATGAAAGTGACAACATAGGAGACTCTCTATCATGAAGATCATGGTGCTACTTTGAAGCACAAGTGTGGTAAAAGGATAGTAGCATTGTCCCTTCTCTCTTTTTCTCTCATTTTTTTATTTTTTATTTGGGCCTTCTTTTTTTATGGCCTCTTTTCTCTTTTTTATTTGGGCTTCTTTGGCCTCTTTTATTTATTTATTTTCGTCCGGAGTCTCATCCCGACTTGTGGGGGAATCATAGTCTCCATCATCCTTTCCTCACTGGGACAATGCTCTAATAATAATGATCATCACACTTTTATTTACTTACAACTCAAGAATTACAACTCGATACTTAGAACAAGATATGACTCTATATGAATGCCTCCGGCGGTGTACCTGGATGTGCAATGATGCATGAGTGACATGTATGAAAAAATTATGAACGGTGGCTTTGCCACAAATACGATGTCAACTACATGATCATGCAAAGCAATATGACAATAATGAAGCGTGTCATAATAAACGGAACGCTGGAAAGTTGCATGGCAATATATCTCGGAATGGCTATGGAAATGCCATAATAGGTAGGTATGGTGGCTGTTTTCAGGAAGGTATATGGTGGGTTTAAGGTACCGGCGAAAGGTGCGCGGTATTAGAGAGACTAGCAATGGTGGAAGGGTGTGAGTGCGTATAATCCATGGACTCAACATTAGTCATAGAGAACTCACATACTTATTGCGAAAATCTACAAATTATCAAAGCAAAGTATTACGAGCATGCTCCTAGGGGGATAGATTGGTAGGAAAAGACCATCGCTTGTCCCTGACCGCCACTCATAAGGAAGACAATCAATAAATAAATCATGCTCCGACTTCATCACATGACGGTTCACCATACGTGCATGCTACTGGAATCACAAACTTCAACACAATTATTTCTCAAATTCACAACTACTCAACTAGCATGACTCTAATATCACCATCTTCATATCTCAAAACAATCATCAAGTATCAAACTTCTCATAGTATTCAATGCACTTTATATGAAAGTTTTTATTATATCCCTCTTGGATGCCCATCATATTAGGACTAAATTCATAACCAAAGCAAATTACCATGCTGTTCTAAATACTATCAAAATGATATAAGTGACGCATGAGAGTTCATCTATTTCTATAAAATAAAACCACCACCGTGCTCTAAAAAGATATAAGTGAAGATTAATGAGTACTCGAATAATTATGCAACTATATGAAGACTCTCTAACATTTAAGAATTCCAGATCTTGGTATTTTATTCAAGAAGCAAGCAAAACTAAATAAAATAACATCTAAGGATAGCAAAGATCATGTGAAGAAGCAAAAACTTAGGATCAACCGATACTAACCGATAGTTGTTGAAGAAGAAAGGTGGGATGCCAACCGGGGCATCCCCAAGCTTAGACGCTTGAGACTTATTGAAATATTATCTTGGGGTGCCTTGGGCATCCCCAAGCTTGAGCTTTTGTGTCCCCTTAATTCCTCTCATATCACGGTCTCCCTAAATCTCAAAAGCTTCATCCACACAAAACTCAACAAGGACTCGTGAGATAAGTTAGTATAAACCATTGCAAAAACCTTATCATACTCTACTGTAGCAAATCACTAAAATTATTATTCAACATTGCATACTAAATGTCTCTGCATATTTAATAGTCCTATCCTCAAATAGAATCATTAAAGAAGCAAACATATGCAAACAATGCAAACATAACAGCAATCTGCCTATACAGGACAGTCTGTAGAGAATGCAGCAAAATCCATACTTTCCTAGATCCAAAAATTATGAAAGAAAATTCCCACTGTAGTAAATTTATCAGAGATTAATATGCAAAAGGTTTCAACATTTTATCACATTCTGACTTTTCTATGGAATTATTGCAACAGTGGTAAACTTTCTGTTTTCAAACAGAAACATGTGGACTTCTAACATAGGCATAGTAAAGGCTATCAATGCCACTTTTATTGAAATAAAAGATGCAAAAGATTGTTCTAAATAACAGCAAGAAAATCCTAACAAAATAAATTGACGCTCCAAGCAAAACACATATCATGTGGTGAATAAAAATATAGCTCCAAGTAAAGTTACCGATGAACGAAGACGAAAGAGGGGATGCCTTCTGGGGCATCCCCAAGCTTAGGCTCTTGGCTATCCTTGAATATTACCTTGGGGTTCCTTGGGCATCCCCAAGCTTAGGCTCTTGCCACTCCTTATTCCATAGTCCATCGAATCCTTACCCAAAACTTGAAAACTTCACAACACAAAACTTAACAGAAAACTCGTAAGCTCCGTTAGTATAAAAAAATAAATCACCACTTCAAGGTACTGTAATGAACTCATTCTTTATTTATATTGGTGTTAAACCTACTTTATTCCAACTTCTCTATGGTTCATACCCTCCGATACTACTCATAGATTCATCAAAATAAGCAAACAACACATAGAAAACAGAATCTGTCAAAAACAGAACAGTCTGTAGTAATATGGATCAAACGTATACTTGGAACTCATAAAATTCTCAAATAAATTGCTCGACCTGAGTATTTTATCTATTAATCATCTGCAAAAAGAATTAACCCAATATCACTTTCCAAATAAAAATGGCAGCAATTATCGTGAGCGCTAAAGTTTCTGTTTTTTTACAGCATGATCGCAAAGACTTTCCCCAAGTCTTCCCAAAGGTCTACTTGGCACAAACACTAATTAAAAGCTTAAAGACACATCTAAACATAGGCTAGATGAATTATTTATTACTAAACAGGAGCAAAAAGCAAGGAACAAAAATATAGTTGGGTTGCCTCCCAACAAGCGATATCGCTTAACGCCCCTAGCTAGGCATGATGATTTCAATGGTGCTCACATAAAGGATAAGAATTGAAACATAAAGAGAGCATCATGAAGAATATTACTAGCATATTTAAGCCTAACCCACTTCCTATGCATAGGGATTTTGTCAGAAAACAACTTATGGGAACAAGAATCAACTTGCATAGGAAGGTAAAACAAGCATAACTTCATAACTTTAAGAACAAAGAGAGGAAACTTGATATTATTGCAATTACTACAAGCATATGTTCCTCCCTAATAATAATTTTCAGTAGAATCATGAATAAATTCAACAATATAGCCAGTAGCTAAAGCATTCTTTTCATGATCTACAAGCATAGAAAATTTACTACTCTCCACATAAGCAAGATTCTTCTCATGAATAATAGTGGGAGCAAACTCAACAAAATAATTATCATGTGATTGAAAATTGAAATCAAGATGACAAGTTTCATTGTTATCATTATTTTTTAAAGCATACGTGTCATCACAATAATCATCATAGATAGGAGGCATGCTTTCATCATAATAAATTTGCTCATCAAAACTTGGGGGACAAAAAATATCATCTTCATCAAACATAGCTTCCTCAAGCTTGTGGCTTTGCATATCATTAGCATCATGCATATTCAAAGAATTTATACTAACAACATTGCAATCATGCTCATCATTCAAATATTTAGTGCCAAACATTTTATAGATTTCTTCTTCTAGCACTTGAGCACAATTATCCTTTCCATCATACTCACGAAAGATATTAAAAAGGTGAAGCGTATGAGACAAACTCAATTCCATTTTTTTGTAATTTTCTTTTATAAACTAAACTAGTGATAAAACAAGAAACTAAGAGACTCGATTGCAAGATCTAAAGATATACCTTCAAGCGCTAACCTCCCCGGCAACGGCGCCAGAAAAGAGCTTGATTTATACTACACAACCTTCTTCTTGTAGAGGTTGTTGGGCCTCCAAGTGCAGTGGTTTGTAGGACAGTAGCAAATTTCCCTCAAGTGGATGACCTATGGTTTATCAATCCGTAGGAGGCGTAGGATGAAGATGGTCTCTCTCAAACAACCCTGCAACCAAATAACAAAGAGTCTCTTGTGTACCCAACACATCCAATACAATGGTAAATTGTATAGGTGCACTAGTTCGGCGAAGAGATGGTGATACAAGTGGTATATGGATAATAGATAAAGGTTTTTGTAATCTGAAATTATAAAACAGCAAGGTAACTAATGATAAAAGTGAGCGTAAATGGTATTGCAATGATAGGAAACAAGGCCTAGGGTTCATACTTTCACTAGTGCAAGATCCCTCAACAATAATAACATAATTGGATCACATAAGTATCCCTCAACATGCAACAAAGAGTCACTCCAAAGTCACTAATAGCGGAGAACATACGAAGAGATTATGGTAGGGTACGAAACCACCTGAAAGTTATTCTTTCCAATCAATCTGTTGGGCTATTCCTATAAGTGTCACAAACAGCCCTAGAATTCGTACTACAATAACACCTTAAGACACAAATCAACCAAAACCCTAATGTACCTAGATACTCCAATGTCACCTCAAGTATCCGTGGGTATGATTATACGATATGCATCACACAATCTCAGATTCATATATTCAACCAACACATAGAACCTCAAAGAGTGCCCCAAAGTTTCTACCGGAGAATCACAACGAAGTGTGCCAACCCCTATGCATAGGTTCATGGGAGGAACCCGCAAGTTGATCACCAAAACATACATCAAGTGAATCACGTGATATCCCATTGTCACCACAGATATGCACGGCAAGACATACATCAAGTGTTCTCAAATCTTTAAAGACTCAATCCGATAAAATAACTTCAAAGGGAAAACTCAATCCATTACAAAAGAGTAGAGGGGGGAAGAAACATCATAGGACCCAAATATAATAGCAAAGCTCGCGATACATGAAGATCGTATCACCTCAAGAACACGAGAGAGAGAGAGAGAGAGAGAAAGAGAGAGAGAGAGAGATCAAACACATAGCTACTGGTACATACCCTCATCCATGAGGGAGAACTACTCCCTCCTTGTTATGGAGAGCACCGGGATGATGAAGATGGCCACCGGAGAGGGATTCCCACCCTCCGGCAGGGTGCCGGTACGGGTCTAGATTGGCTTTCGGTGGCTACGGAGGCTTCTGGCGACGGAACTCCCGATCTATTGTGCTCTCGGATGGTTTTAGGGTATATGGAGATATATAGGCGGAAGAAGTATGTCAGGGGGGCCACGAGGGGCCCACGAGGGTGGAGGGCGCGCCCCCCTACCTCGTGGCCTCCTTGAAGCTTCCTTGACGTAGACTCCAAGTCTCCCGGGTTGCTTTCCTTCCAAAAATGAGTTTCGTGAAGTTTTAGGTCAACTTGACTCCGTTTGATTTTCCTTTTCTTCGAAACCCTAAAATAGGCACAAAAAAATAGAAACTGGCACTGGGCTCTGGGTTAATAGGTTAGTCCCAAAAATCATATAAAATAGCATATAAATGCATATAAAACATCGAAAGTTGATAATATAATAGCATGGAACAATCAAAAATTATAGATACGTTGGAGACGTATCACGCTACTCGGGGATGGCTTCGGCATCCGAATCCGAGCTGTCCAGGAGGGATATTTTCCCCCTCTTGGGCGCCTCCGCCTCTGGGTCTACAGAGGCCGCCCTTTTCTTCTTCCTCCCCTTCGAGGGAGAATTGCTTTCTGCCTCCTCCTCCTCTTCATCTTCATCGTGGGAGGAATGAGTTTCGGTCTCTCCGGACACTGCGTCCAAAGTACCTTTATGGTGGAGACCAGCTCTGGCCTCCTTGCTCTTCTTCTTGGCCTTTTTCTCCGGCGCTTGATAGGGCGTCGGGACCAGCATCCTCATTAACAGAGGATCAGCTGGGTTTTCAGGGAGTGGAGCCGGACACCTGATCCGCTCCACCTTCTTTGTCCAACCCTTTTTATAGGATGGAATTCTCAGTGCACCCCCTTTGATTGATAAACTAAGCTATGTTCGGAGATTTAGCACTTACCGGAGAGGCTGTATGATTGCAGTCGAGGCCGATGTCCTCGGACGTCTTTGACCACGACTTTTGAGTCTTGAAGAGCAACTCCCAGATCGCTTCGTGTGTCGTGCCGAAGAACCGTTGCAGGGTCCGTGGCCCTTCCGGATTAAACCCCCACATGTGGAGAGGCCGACATTGGCAGGAAAGGGTTCGGCGGATCAGCATCACCTGGATCACGTCAGTGAGGCTGGTTTTCTTCTCTATGATACTTTTGATGTGCTTTTGCAGCATCAACACCTCGTCGGATGATCCCATGTCCAGACCCTTGTTGGTCCACGACACATGCCGCAGCGGGGGTCCGGATCTGAAAGCAGGGGCAATGGCCCACTTGGTGCCATGGGGTTCGGTGATATAGAACCACTCCTGCTGCCATGTCTTGACAGTATCCACAAAAGCCCCTCTAGGCCAGATAACGTTGGGGAGTTTGCTCACCATGGCGCCGCCGCAATCCACATGCTACCTGTCGACTACCTTCGGCTTCACGTTGAAAGCCTTGAGCCACAGGCCAAAGTGTGGGGGATGCGAAGGAATGCCTCACACATGATGATGAATGCCGAGTTATGGAGAAAGGAGTTCGGGGCTAGATCATGAAAATCTAGCCCGTAATAGAACATGAGACCACGAACAAAGGGGTGGAGGGGAAACCCTAGTCCGCGGAGGAAGTGAGGGATGAACACAACCCTCTCACCGGGCTCTGGAGTGGGGATGCCTTGCTCTTTGGTAGGGAGCATGTGTTTGATTTCCGTTGTCAAGTACCTCGCCTCACAGAGCTCCTTGATGTCCTTCTCCATCACGGAGGAGGCCACCCACTTGCCTTGAGAGCCGGATCCGGACATGGTTAGAGTGTTTGGTGGTGATGGAAAAGATCGAAACTTGGGCGCTGGAGCTCGAGGATGGAAGGGCTAAGGAAGAAGAAGGCATGGGGGTAAAAGGATGGGTCCTTATCCTCTTATAAAGGCAGTGAATATCAAGCGGCCCCTCACAACCCTTAAAACTCGCCTATTCCCAAGGGGTCGTGCGAACTTCACGGTTGGATTACCCAAACCCGTATTGATGAGAATCCCGCAATAAGGGTACATGATCTCTGCTTCGACAAGACGTGTCAATAGAGGCTGCGCCTCGAAACGCGAAGCGGGAGGCCACAAAACGGTTCAAAATAATAATAAGGCCAGACATAACGTCTCGCTGAAAATGCTGTCAATAGACATGTCTTATTTTATTTAAGTATTTTGCACTTGTGGTTCAGGGTTGTAACTGTTATACAGAGCCGAATATACTTCTCTTGTTCAATTACTTTGGAGTATTCGGAGGAGGAACGCGCCTTCCAATGCCGAAGACAATCTGCCGCTAGACACATCGTCATTGAATCCTGGTTCAGGGGCTATTGAGGGAGTCCTGGATTAGGGGGTCCCCGGGCGTCCGGGCTATGTGACATGGGCCAGACTGATGGGCCATGAAGATACAAGATAGAAGGCCTTCCCCGTGTCCGGATGGGACTCTTCTTGGCATGGATGGCAAGCTTGGCATTCGGATGTGTAGTTTCCTTTCTCTATAAACATACTCTGTACAACCCTAGGCCCCTCCAGTGTGTATATAAACAGGAGGGTTTAGTCCGTAGAGGCTAAGACAAATCATACAGGCTAGACATCTAGGGTTTAGCCATTACGATCTCGAGGTAGATCAACTCTTGTAACCCCTATACTTATCAAAGTCAATCAAGCAGGAAGTAGGGTATTACCTCCATTAAGAGGGCCCGGACCGGGGTAAACATCGTGTCCCCTGCCTCCTGTTACCTTCAATCTTCAGACCACAGTTCGGGACCCCCTACCCGAGATTTGTCGGTTTTGACACTGACAGTGGTGTTCCAACCAGGTCGTTAGTCTTTAGTGGCGAGACGTTGGTGTCCACGATCTCATATGCACATGTACACGGGCGGAAACGGTGGCTTTTTTTGTTCCAACGAGGCGTTGTGGTCCTTTACTGCTAGGGATTACCTCAGCTAGCCAGAGAGTATACCTTAAAATCCGATAGCGACAACGAGTATGTTTGCCAACCAATTATGCTACCACAGGCGAGAGACAACGGAACATGAGGATGGTGGCGCACTGTTGTAGCGTCTCGAATTTGAATGTTAGTGATGCTAATGACATTCCCCCCGTCAATCGTCATCGAATGTGTGACGACGTTCTTCATCGCTTAGAGCCTTTGGTGGAAATCGACTCTTGTTGTGGCTCAGTTGTCTACTTGTGCGGGGCATAGTCTTCATTTGTGTGGCATTTTACGTTAAGACCGTTACGTGTAGCTGTTGGCATCGTGGAAGGCGTGGTGACAACACATGATGACTTTGACTTGGTGTTGCTTCTTGAGTACCAAGTATCGGGCTTCAGGGGAAAACCCTTGGTCTGGCCCTAGTTGGTTATACCTGACAACCACGGTGATTTTGCATAGTTACTGTCGTGGTTTTGTCACGGCAGATGTCCTAGAGAAAGGACTTAGTCGTGGAGCCATCGCGACTGGTTAGCTTGAAGGGGTTAAAGCGGACACAGGGACACAAGAGAGTTTATACTAGTTCGGCCCCTTCGATGAAGGTAAAAGACTACGTCTAGTTGTGATGGAATTGATGGGGTTTCGATGATCAGGGAGCAAACAAGCTTCGCCTACGTCTCGAGTTGTTGTCTATTGTCCTTGAATCGTCGCCGGGTCGTCCCCTTATATACACGGGTGACGCCCGTCGGTTCACAGAGTCCCAATACCGACTCATAGATGTGTCCGGTTTGGTCTCTACTTATTCCTAACTTACAATACAAGTTAAATACCAACGTCGGTTTACGGCTACAGGCCTTGAACCGACTATGGGCCTTGAACCCTCATCTGCCTTCTTGGGCTTTAACATACTTAACTACTGACGAAGTTAACCCGGCCCAGATAGGCCGGTTTACGCCCAATAGTGATATCCCCAACATTAGGCCCCAAATTGATTTGAACATGTTCATGTCAATCCTTTAGCAAAAATCTTCATCTTCAATATCTTCTTGTAGTTTGTTGAACCGTCGTGATGTTATCTTCTCTGGTCGTTGTAAACCGGCATGCCGTCACTTGTTATAAAGGACCTTAATAGGTCTGCGACAATTAAGGCGACATCTTCGTTTCCAAACCCACGGTCCCTTGATTTTCGCGCCTGACTCCTGTCCCTTGCCTTATAAATAGGACCGAAGGGTCATTTCTTTTTCCCCTCCGTGCCCTTGTGCTTCGTCTTCCTCACGTCGCCCAGCTTCGGAGCTCCGCCGCCACCGTCAACCTCTGCATCAACCTTGGCCGCTGCATCAATCTGGGCGCACCAGAGCACCGCGGCAACCTTCCGCGTCTTTCTCATCTCCAGTAAGTCTTCTGTTCTTTTCAACACAGATCTGCTCTAGGGTTTCATGTTCTTCTAGTGTTCATCGCCTGTTTTGTGTTTATACGATAACTCCTAGATGCATCTATGAATCCTTACTCTGTGTAGTGGTAGCTTTTAGCATCCACCTTTAGTTTCATGCCTCAAGACCATAGATCTATATGTATCTCTGCCCATTGATTCAGTACTGTTCTTTTTTGAACCTTGAATATTTTCCTTATTTTCTGAACTTGCTTCAGATCCATCGCTGTAGAGAAGTCTTATGAAATCTGTTTCTGTAAACTTACTCATCTGCTTCAATGTTTAGACCAGGCGGTTTAACTTTGTAGAAAAATTGCCAAACCGGTATATACCATTAGTCCCCTTGTTGAACCGCCAGATGTTGTTGCTTCATAAAACTCCGGTTTAGATAGATCTGTCTCCGGTTTAACATTGCACATACCAATGTACCTTAATCAATGCATTTTTGAACCGGGATCATCTACCTTGTAGATTTCATCATGGCCAAGCAAGTATATGAGTGCAACTGGGTTCCTTCTCGTGTCACAGAGGCTCAACTGGACGATTTAGTCCTGATCGGCGCCTTTGGCAGCAAAGATACCATCCATTGGAGGGCTCCTGGCAAAGAATGCCCTCCCACACCTCAAGAAGGAGAGGTCGTCGTTTTCGTAGATCACTTAGCCCGGGGCTTTAAGCCGCCCGGTTCTAAATTTTACCGGGACGTTTTAGCCGATTTTCAACTCCACCCACAAGACACTGGTCCCAACTCTGTTACCAACATGTGTCACTTCCAAGTGCTTTGTGAGGCGTTCTTTCAAGAGGAGCCCACAGTGGAGTTGTTCAGAGACTGTTTCCATCTAAACCGCCGTACTGAGTTTTCTGATGGTTCCAATACGGAATTGGGCGGTGTGGCGATTCAGAAAAGGAAAGAGGTCACATACCCTCATGCCAAGCTACATAGCCACCCCAAAGAGTGGAATCAAACATGGTTCTTTTGCAAAGACACCTCCCCTGCTGGTGAAAATCCTTTGCCTGGCTTTCGTCCGGAGCGGCTTAGCAATACACACCCCTTTCCGCAAAGGTTGACTGCCAAAGAGAGAAGCAAATACGCTCCTCAACTGTCCAAGCTCAGAGCCTTTATGGCCAACGGTTTAACAGGGGTTGATCTCGCTCGCTGTTGGATATCGTGGAGCATACTACCCCTTAGTCAGCGCTCCAGTTTGATGTGCGAGTATACTGGCAGTGTTCATGACCCACTGCGACATGCCAACATCCAGCTCACCGATGAAGAAATCACAGAGGCTGTGAATAAGATGCTGAATGAACCGGAACACATCTGTGTTAAAACCGGCTTGCTTCCCTTCTGTGCCACCAACAAACCGCCAGCTGTAAGAGTTTATTTTTTCTTTTTGCTGAATCTGTTATTGATATATCTGGTCATTGTTTAATATCAGTGTCTGTGTAACTAGGGCAATGATCCGTTTTGGAGCAAGAAACTGCAGCAGGAGAAACCAGAAAAACCAGACAAACCGGAAAGAGCAACCCGGCAAAAGACTAAAGCTGTGAAGAAGACTGCCCACAGGAAAAGAACCACTGCATCCTCTAATCCGGCCCCTGATGATGATGTGGATAATCCGGACCTTGAGGTAGGGCTTGACTCACTTGGCTTATTTTTCATGCGTCTTATTGATGATGATATTTGTCAGGATGATGCCGAAGCCAGCCATGCTGATGCTGCAGAGGTAATTATTCTCTCTTCCGATTCATAACCTTTGCCTTCACTAAAAATCCGTCAGGCAAACCGGAAAGTTAAATTTTCTCATCCTCTTGCTTATTTGGATCCCAAATTTCTTATGAAGACCCAACAGCACGAAGCTCGTCGCACAACCCGGCACAGCGGCTAGGTAGTTACCTCCGCCGGTTTACCGAACAGCCTGGTTCGGAAACGCCGTTCAGAGGTCTCTAATTTGCTTGTCAGTGCTTGTCCTAAAGCGGGCTGCTTTCGTCAACCTCTTAATCCATCCGACTCCGATTACCAGGTTACTTCCCACTCATCCTCTGGCGAGTCATCAGCTACTCAGCTGCCACCGCTCAAAACGGTGCTTGGGTAAGCTATACTTATCATAATATATGCAGTACATCACCTTGGAACATATGTTGTATTTGATTTTGTTATTCGTTTCAGGGCCAAGCCTAGGCCAAGCAAGAAGGCTCGCCTGGGCAAAGCGGCCGAAGAGGATGCCGTCCTTGAACCGGGCAAAACACCAGATCTTGAAGCGGCTATTCCTGAGGATATAACCAATGATCCACCGCAGCAAGACGACGGTCTTATTGCTGAAGAGAGACCTATTGATACCTCAAGTCCTGTCAATCAGCCCACAAGCTCCATCCGGATTGAGAAATCCACCGGTCCGACAAAGCCTACTGACAAGCCAACAGCCCCAGTGCAAACCGGCGATGCCAAGGATGATGAGGTTGTCATTACTGGCATTGGCCATACAGAACCAAGCAATCCTGTCGCTTTGTCCAAACATACTGCCAAGGAAGAATTTACTGCCTTTGGCAAAGGCAAGTGGAATGGTGATCTGGCAACTTACGCTACTCTGAACGCCCAAGATATCCATTCCGGCTACCTGAACTGGCTGTATACCAGTCGTGACTATGAAGCCGGTCTGGTTAACATGATGAAAGATAAATATGAGGTAACTTCCATATGCTGTTTTCTGCTTGTTTATTTCAATTCTTGTTGATGCTCCTAGCCCCCGAGGGCCAGTTCGTAATCTTCTTTCAAACCGGGACTTACTAATATAAATCTTAATGCTTTGAAATTCGTTGATGTAGTCCCCAAGGGCCGGTTCAACTTAGCGTAGTTAAACCGGGACTTTAAGTAATTGAGATCACCGCATCAGAATATATACGAGCAAATAGCCATTAGCCCCCAAGTGCCAAGTTGAATACTTGTATTGATCTTGGGACTTTGTAAGCAATTGAAAGATGAAGATCGAATATGCATTAGCCCCCTAGTGCCAAGTGCATAACTTGTTATGTGGTTGGTACTTCAATCCTTGTACCGTTTTGCTGAATCATATAACTGTCTGCATGCAGGCTGAGCTGAAGACAAAAGAAAGCCAAGTCGCCGATCTCCAAGAAAATCTGAAATCCCAACAAGCTGAAACCTCCAAAGCAAAAGAGGAATTAACCAGCGCTTTAAGCACCATGGAACAACTTAAGGAGAGCTTCAAGAAGAAGCGGGCGGATTGGGCCACTGAAAATCCGCTTTAATCAAACGAGCAGAAGATGCCGAGGCTGCAATAAAACCGGTGGCAGATGAACTGACCAGCATAAAGCGGCACGTGCATGCCATGACCACTGCTATCTTTGGTAAGCCGGTTTGACTTCTGAATTGATTCTGCCGTCTTACAGAGCTACCGGTTTGTTAATCCTTGGTGATATTTCAGGGACACGCATTGGTCACTTGGGGTCAGATGTGCGGAAGAAACTGAAAGCCGCCTACACGTTGATCGAACAACTGTACACTAGTGCACAACGAATCATCTGTACTGCATCCCACAACAAGCCGGCGCCCACTTTGATTTAGGACACTCTGATGAAACTGTCGGTGCTTCCTGCCCGGGTTGAAGAACTGAAGAAATCTGCTGCTCAAACCGGTGCGATCAATGCCTTAATCCGGGCAAAAGCTTGGGTGCCGGATTTTGACCCTATTGAAGCGGCTTAGGGCTATCCCAGCTTGAAGGAAGACGGGTCAGAGTTTAGTGAAGCGGATCTGTGAGCAATAAACCGGGAGGTGCGTCCGCTAGCTTGTTAATTGGTTGAAGAAGCAGACTTGTCTCATTATCAAGCCCAATATGACAATCAAAACAAGCGAGTAGCTGCACCAATTCATGAAGCAGAAAATCTTATCCCTCCAATCCGTAAGCATACTTACGCTCCCGATATTGACCCGTCATTGCTGATCCATGATGAAGCTGTCTTTCAAGCATTAATGGGAATCGACTGGACAACTGTTGATTTCCAGCCGCTGGGTAGAGAAACTGAAGCTGAAGCGGCGCGGGATGACCCACAACCATCAGGCCGGGCTGGTGACCAAGCTTGAACCGGAAGCCGGTTTAAAACTGCTTCTCCCTTGCGAAAAACAATGATCTTATTGTGGGCACCGTGTTGCCTTGTAATAGGCTAGCTGATACTTTTGATGCTGATATGCCTTCGTGCATAATTACTGCAACTTGCTCTTCCTTTGGGTGATGAACTTTCCAAAGTACTTTCTGCAATAAAAATCTTAAAGTGCCACCGCGGTTGTACCGTCAGGCGGAATATGATGTCTGCATACATGAAATCAAAACATCAGAAATTTTTAACTATATGACCAAATTTTGAGATACATAATACCTTCCATCGTTGGACGTGAAGTTGGCGTGACCAATCTTGAAGCGGAGTTTTATAAACCCACACTGTTGGAGGAGATAGCAGCCCCTGTATATATATGATGCCGGTTTACCATGTAAACCGTGCCGGGTTATAAAAACACCGTGTTACTCCGTAATAGGATGTTAACAAAAAAATCAAACCGAGCAAATAGTCTCCGGATTAAAATGGACCGTGTACCGTCAATAGACAGTGTGAACCTGTTTAAAATTTTGCCGGTTTAAAAAACGCAATAAAAAGAAAGAAAAATCTTTCAAAGAAAAGTGTAAAGCAAAGGCAATGACAAAACCGTTTGCAAAAAGAGGCTTATTTGAGCTGATCAGATGGCGTTACCATGGTCAAACACGACCAAGCTCCCAATAGGTGTAGCTATGGTTCAAGTCAGCCAGGTCCCCAAATGAAACCGTGGCATTTATGCCGATCAAGTGACATGGAAATGGTTCGGGTTCGACCAAGCCCCCAAGTGATTCTGTGGCCTTAGGCCGATCAAGAGGCATGACTGGTTCAGACATGACCAAGTCCCCAAGTGATCTGGTGGCTCTTGCCTATCAAGAGGTATTGCATTGGTTCGGACATGACCAAGCCCCCAAGTGATATAACATGATGCTTTTGAAAAGCTAACTCAAGGGGTAAACCGGAGGCCGCTTTAGAACAACTCCGTGTAACCACACATGATGTAAAAGAACAGATACCCCGCTTTAGCTGAGGTTCCGGTTTATTATATTTAATCATAATATATACATCATCATAATATGTACATAAGTAGAGCCAATGGCTCAAGTATAGTAAGGCCGAAGATGAGCTATGTTCCACGGCCTGTTGGTCTCCTCCTCTGATGTACGTGAGTCTTTATGCTCTCGAATATCGATCAGATAGTATGACCTGTTGTGCAGATTCTTGCTGACCACGAAAGGCCCCTCCCAAGGTGGGGATAGCTTATGCATATCAGTTTGATCTTGGATGAGCCGAAGCACCAAATCTCCTTCCTGAAAGGTTCTGGTTCTAACTCGGCGACTGTGATAACGACGAAGATCCTGTTGGTAAATTGCCGACCGGGCGGCTGCTATGTCACGCTCTTCATCCAACCGGTCCAAAGCATCTTCCATGTTGTCTCGTTGTCCGCTTCAACATAAGCCGTCACACGAGGTGAATCATGACGGATATCACTGGGGAGAACCGCCTCCGCTCTGTAAACCATGAAGAACGGTGTGTATCCTGTTGATCTGTTGGGTGTGGTATTGATGCTCCATAACACAGATGGTAATTCTTCTACCCAACAACCCGGCGTTCTCTGCAAAGGAACCATGAGCCGGGGCTTGATGCCTCTCAAGATCTCTTGATTAGCCCTTTCTGCTTGACCATTGGACTATGGGTGTGCCACTGATGAAACGTCAAGCCGGATGTGCTCCCGTTCGCAGAACTCCTTCATGGCACCCTTGGACAAATTGGTACCATTATCTGTGATGATACTGTGTGGAAAGCCAAACCGGAAAATCACTTTTTTGATGAACTGAACCGCCATGGCCGCATCACACTTGCTAACCGGTTCTGCCTCCACCCACTTTGTGAACTTGTCAACTGCCACCAGGAGGTGGGTCTTCTTATCTTTGGACCTTTTGAAAGGCCCAACCATATCCAGCCCCCAAGTCGCAAACGGCCAAGTAATTGGAATCATTCTCAATTCTTGAGCCGGCACATGAGCACGTCTTGAAAACTTTTGGCAGCCGTCACATCGTCTGACCAGATCCTCCGCATCAGCATGAGCAGTTAACCAATAGAAGCCATGGCGAAACGCTTTAGCTACCAAAGATTTTGAACCGGCGTGGTGACCACAATCTCCTTCGTGGATCTCACGCAAAATTTCACAGCCTTCTTCAGGAGACACATAGCGTTGCAACACCCCTAATATACTGCAATGATGCAACTCGCCATTGACAATAGTCATGGACTCGGACCGCCGGACTATTTGTCGGGCCAGAATCTCATCCTCTAGTAACTCGCCCCGATTCATGTACGCCAGGTAAGGAAGCATCCAATCCGGAATGACATGAAGAGCTGCCACCAATTGAGCCTCCGGATCAGGAATAGCCAAATCCGCTTCACTAGGGAGCTTGACCGACGGGTTGTGTAGCACATCCAGAAAACATTGGGCAGGACCGGATTGCGCTGAGAGCCCAGCCGGCTTAAAGCGTCCACCGCTTCATTCTTCCGTCAGTACACGTGGTCCACCTGATATCCTTTAAAATGACCTGCAACAATATCCACCTCACGACGATATGCTGCCATGAGTGGGTCCTTGGAGTCCCAAGTGCCAGACACTTGTTGAGCCACGAGGTCCGAGTCACCGAAGCACTTAACTCGACTTTGGTTCATCTCCTTAGCCATTCGGAGACCATGGAGCAAGGCTTCATACTCAGCTGCATTGTTAGTACAAGGAAACATTAAGCAGAGAATGTAACAAAACTTATCACCTCATGGGGAAGTTAATACGACTCCAGCCCCCAAGCCTTCCAATTGCCTGGATCCGTCAAAATGGATGGTCCAATATGTGTGATCTGGCTTTTCCTTAGGCGCTTGCATTTCCATCCAATCATTGATGAAATCAACCAGTGCTGACTTGCCAGGTACCACACCGTGGAACACCGTATTAGACGGTTTGAGATTTTTATCTGTTAGTCCCATACGACGGAAGGTCTCATAGTACAAGATATTAATGCTGCTCCCTCCATCCATGAGCACTTTGGTGAACTTGTAACCTCCCACCTGAGGCGCCACCACCAGAGCCAACTGACCCAGATTATCAACCTAGGGAGGGTGATCCTCTCTGCTCCACATGATTGGCTGTTCAGACCAGCGTAGATAACGGGGCACGGTCGGTTCAACAGAGTTGACTGCCCGCCTCTGAACCTTCCGGTCTCGCTTGTCCAAGCTAGTGGTAAAGACATGGTACTGCCCACTACTCAATTGCTTTGGGTTGCTCTGGTAACCTGACTGTTGCTGCTGCTGGTTGTAACCACCCTGGTTGTTCTAATTATTTTGACTGTTATGTCCGCCCGGATTACCGTTAAATCCTGAACCGGAATTTCCTCCACCGTAACTCGGCCCGGATCCTGAGCCACCGCCGGAGCCGTGATCATACTGGAAAGCATTAGAATTCTTGAACTCCTGCATAATGAAGCAATCCTTCAAAAGGTGGTTTGCTGGCACCTCCTTCGTCCCATGTCTTGGACAGGGCTGGCTCAGTAGATAATTTAGGCGGTCCGGGTTAGGGTTGGGTGCCCCACTGTGATTTTTCGGTTTACCCTTGCGTCGCTGGCCATTGTCCTGCGCGTTGGTATTAGCCACAAAGTCCATGTTACCATCCGCTTTACGCTTGCCTCCACCACCATTGCCTGCCCAGTGATGTTGCTGACCTTTGGAGTTGCTGTTCCTCTTTCCCTTCCCTGCCTTGTCATCATCAGATTCGGGATCCTTGGTACTATCAGAATCAGCATACTTTACCAAAGCAGCCATGAAGGTCCCCATGTCAGTGCAATGGCGCTTCATCCATCCCAACTTCAGCTTTAGGGGCCCAAACCGGCAGTTGCCTTCTAGGGTTAAGACTACGGTGTCAGCGTTGATGCGGTCTGATGAATGCAACACTTGTGAGACCCGGCGCACCCAATGAGTCGTCGATTCTCCTTCCTCCTGGACACAAGCAGCTAAGTCTACTATCGACATGGGCTGCTTACATGTATCCTTGAAATTATTGATAAACCGGGTTCGTAATTGGGCCCATGAACTGATAGAATTGGCCGGTAAGCTTTTTAACCAAGTGCGGGCCGTTCCTTCAAGCATCATGGTGAAGTATTTCGCACATGCCGCATCATCCACATCCAGCATCTCCATGGCCATCTCATAGCTCTCCACCCATGTCTCTGGGGGTTGATCCGCCGTGTAATTTGGTACCTTGCGCGGGCCCTTGAAATCCTTGGGCAGGCGCACATTGCGTAAAGCGGGGACAAGGCAAGGCATCCCCAAAGAGCTAGAAGTAACACCGGGTTCGACCGAAATAGTTGGACGAACCGGCGTAAGCTGCCGAGCCTGATATTGTGCGGCTAACTCGGCCTCCCTGCGTGCTCGGGCCCGGTCCACCACTTCCTGAGTGTTATCAGCACCACCCGCCGGGTTGTTGCCGCGGGGTGCTCCACGTCATTCATTACTTGACACTGCCGGTTCCTCCATACGCTTGCTATAACTCCGGCTTGGGCGAGGGGTCGAGTGGATCCGGTCGCGGCTGTACGAGTATGCTTCCTGTTGGTCAAAAGCTGTCCTAAGAAGCTCCTTGACCCGTCGCGTCCCTATCACCTGCGGTGAGTCACCTTCAATTGGAATGGCCTCCAGCCGTGCAGCAGCGGCGACGAGATTGTCCATTGGGTTGGAGTACTGACCTGAAGGTGTTGAAACAGCCTGAGGTATGACGGTGTTTTGACGAGGCGGATCCATCCGACGAGGCTGAACCGGCGCACCGGTCCCAGGAGCTTCCGCCCGGTTTGCCTCCAGCGGATTACTAGTTCCTGCTCCCGGGGTGTTGAAAAGGTCTCTGGCCTCGAAAACCGGAGGCAAACGGGATCGGTACTTCCTCCTCATGACTTCATGCGACGCGTTCTGGTCCAACATGAGCCTGTAGGCTTGTGCGTCTAGAGTGGCCCGCTCTATGGCCATCCTGGTATCCTCAGCTGCCAGGTCCGCCTTGGCCTGGGTGATCTGTTCCCTTACCTTTGCAATCTCCGTGTTGTGGACGTCCTGATCCGCCAGATTAGCTTCCGCCATAAGCACAACCAATGCATCAATAGCTCTGATAGAACTTGAGCCGGCGGGCGCACAGGGCCTCCTGCCCCGGCAGCCGTCGCCGCTGCTGAACCGGAGGTTGTTGCCACAGCGGTCGAAGAATGAAGCGCTGCTTGTGTGCCGGCCATGAATATTCCAACTCGGTTGGGCAGATCAGAGGGGTCCGGAATACTGTCGCCGTCGGAACAGCCCCCAATCCGGCCATCTTGTAGCTGATATAGAGATTCAGTTTCTCCGGTTGATGACTCATTGCCGGAGTAAATGACGGTCTCGCCGCCAGATTCCTATCCATCCTTATGACCTCCTCCATGGATGACTCCCACGAAGGCACACTTCATGGCCGGTTTAACCCGGGCAGATCGCGCACGCTGAGCCGTTTCGACGAGGTCGGTGCAGATATCCGGCTCAGGGCCCGGTTCTCCGATCTTGCCGATGAAAATGTGTATGCCACCAAAGGGGACCCGGTACCCGTACTCAACTGAGCCGGCCTCGGGGCCCCAGCCTGCATCGTCGATGTAAAGCTTGCCGCGACGACTCTTAGTCATCCGGCCTACGGCGTAGCCCTCGAGTCCTTCAAAGCGGCCCTCCAAGAACTTGAAACCATCATGCGATAGCCCCACGATGGGAACCAACTGTCGTGGTTTTGTCACGGCAGATGTCCTAGAGAAAGGACTTAGTCATGGAGCCATCGTGACTGGTTAGCTTGAAGGGGTTAAAGCGGACACAAGGACGCAAGAGAGTTTATACTAGTTCGGCCCCTTTGATGAAGGTAAAAGCCTACGTCTAGTTGTGATGGAATTGATGGGGTTTCGATGATCAGGGAGCACACAAGCTTCGCCTACGTCTCGAGTTGTTGTCTGTTGTCCTTGAATCATCGCCGGGTCGTCCCCTTATATACACGGGTGACGCCCGTCGGTTCACAGAGTCCCAATACCGGCTCATAGATGTGTCCGATTTGGTCTCTACTTATTCCTAACTTACAATACAAGTTAAATACCAACGCCGGTTTACGACTACAGGCCTTGAACCGACTATGGGCCTTGAACCCTCATCTGCCTTCTTGGGCTTTAACATACTTAACTACTGACGAAGTTAACCCGGCCCAGATAGGCCGGTTTACGCCCAGTAGTGATATCCCCAACAGTTACCTTGTTGAAAGATTACTCGGTTTTTCTCGGACTTGATCTTCAGGCGTAAACCTAGGATCTGATCTTTGATCGTTGGATATGAAGAAATCGGCCTTGTGCGTCGTTCCCTCCCTGAAGACGCTATTGCCATTCTTGTGATGTCAAGAGATCATTGGGCAGACGGTCGTTGTTGAGTTTGCAGAACGCTGGTTTGATCGCTTTCATGTTTTATTTCCTCCAACTAGGCATAGATTCGGTCGTATATGAATTTTCTTTCTGTCGGCATGATTCTTTGTGTGTACCTTAATGCTGGTTCTGTGCATTCTAGTCATGTAGAGGCCGCATGTGTGTGTTTTTTGACTGGTGACTATAGGGAAAATCCCCCACAGCATTAAGAATTTATTAATAAAGCAAATGATAGTACAAGGATTACAAAGAGGTAATCTATACATAAAGAGAAAAAGACTACACTAAGAGACTGGATAAAAGAACCTCAAAGAGGTAAGAAAGAAATCCATCTAAGTAGCTCCTCCTTATATCTTTGCTTAACTCTATGTTGCATGAGTGTAATATCATGGATGAAGGCACATCTCCATCTATTAAAGCTTTGTCTCTCATGTCTGAAAACTCTAGCATTTCTCATTATCCAAATATCCCAGCAAGCAACAAAGACAACCTCAGTAAAGAAAGGTTTAGCAAAATCTTGCTTAGCTTGCATGACAATTGTGGACATATCCTCACCAGGTGGCCATGATATTTGAAGGTAATTCCATATTCTCACACTGAAACTACATTCAAAGAATAGGTGGTTTCTGGTCTCACGTGTCCCCAAAGGACAGAGAACACAGTTTACCCCATCCTCCAGATGCCAGTGCCTTCTTTCAACCATATCTTTGGTGTTCAGTCTATCCATGATTAACATCCAAGCAAACACCTTGATTTTCATTGTGCAGGCAGATCTCCAAATCCATAAAAGGAGAGGATTGAAAGACATGTGAGAATGCAAGAAGGAGTAGAACAGCTTGGGCTTAAAAGGTTGGCTAGATCCCTGCCAGAACCAGATGTCATTTGCTTCCACTTCCCTATTACAATTGGCCATCATGTTTTGCACAGTATACTCCTGGTAAGCCTGTGCAGATAGAGGTAAGTGGAACAACTCTGTGAAATTCTGTGATTGGAAAGCCTCAGAGACAGTCATCTGGGGATCTTTGACATATGAAAAGAGCCTTGGAAATATGGCTTGCAAGGTGATCACTGTTTCGTCTATCTTCCACTTATCAGACCAAAACAAAGCTGAAGTCCCAGAGTTGATCTGAATCCAAGTTGTGCTCTTGAAATGATCCAGCACTTTACATATATCCTTCCACCAATAAGAACCACAACTATCAGTCCCCTGTGGTACAGAAGAGTGGTAATATGTATCCCATATAAGTGAAACCCATGGCAAGTCCAACCTATTTAGTAATTTATGCAAATGTTTCAGCAAGAGGGCCATGTTCTGCACACCCAGATTTAAAATGCCCAGCCCTCCTCTGTTTTTGGGCCTACAAATTAGGTCCCAGGCTGCCAAGGATGGTAAGGGCTCATCTCTGTGTTTTCTCCACAAGCATTGTCTTTGTATTCTCTCTAATTGCTTTAAAATCCCTGCAGGAGCAAGGAGGCTGCCAAGATAGAATATGGTCATGGAAGACAGTGCAGAATTTAAGAAGTATAGCCTTTCCCCCTGGTTTAAGAAAGAAGAACTAGCTGACATTCTTCTCTCCATGCAATCCACAAGGGGCATGAAATCCACCATTCTTGGTCTGGTAGTACCAACAGGAAGTCCAAGATATGTGAAGGGCATCTTGCCAACCTGGCAACCAAAGGCAGCAGCCAAACTAGTGGTAGTGTTCTCATCCACATTAATGGGAATCATGGAAGATTTGTGGTAGTTCATCACTAGTCTTGTAGAGGTGGAAAACACATGAAGCATGTCCTTGAGAGCCAAAATTTGAGCTTTGTCTGCTGGTAAGATGATTAGGATATCATCAGCATACTGGACTATAGGATAGTCTTGGTCATGGCATGGGATTGGCAGCTTTAAGATTTCTCTTTTAAACATATCACTTACTACTGATTGCAAGAGGTCAGCAGCAATTACAAAAAGCAAGGGTGAAAGACAGTCACCTTGCCTGACTCCCTTTTTACAAAGAAATTGTCTACCAGGTACTCCATTTAAGAGGACAGAGGAAGTTCCAGTTGATAGCAGTTGTTTGACCCAAGAAATCCATTTTGGATTAAATCCCTTGTGCTTGAGAATTAGCAGAATAGCTTCATGCTCAATGGAGTCAAAGGCTTTCCCAAAATCCAATTTAAGAATAACAATAGGTCTCTTTGACTGATGGCATTGGTGCAGATATTCGAGTGTCCAGCCAATACAATCCTGAATTGTCCTGCTTTTAATAAAACCATATTGATTCTTATGTATACATCCCATAATGATCCTCTGAAACCTGTTAGCAGCCATTTTGGACAGGAATTTGAGACCCATCCCAGTCAAAGAGATTGGCCTATAATCTCCAACACCTTCAGGGGCCAATTTTTTGGGGATGAGTGTAATGTAAGAACCATTTATATTCTCCAAGTTTGCAGTGCCATTATGGAAAGCTTCAGCCAGCTCATAAAAATCCTGACAAATAATGTGCCAACATTTCTTGAAAAATAACCCATTAAAACCATCTGGGCCAGGGGCCTTGTCAATGGGTATCTGCTTGACAGTGTCATCCATTTCCTCTTTTGTAAATGGTTCAGTTAAGAAGTCTAGCCCATCTATTGGCTTGAGCAAAGCATTAAGGTCAAAGCCCATTACTATTCCAGCAGAAACTCCCATTCTATTTTTGAAACAATTCCATATGATGCCCTCCATCTGAGCATGACTAGAGACCACAGTCCCATCAATATTTATCAGAGAAGCAATGGAATTTCTTCTATGCCTCTCAGTGGCCATAGCATAGAAGAATTTGGTGTTCTCCCCACCAAGTTTAATATACCTGATTGTACACCTCTTCTTCCAGTATACAAACTGAATATGTAAAAGTTTTTCCACATGCAGTTTGACCACCTTCCTGAAGTTAAATTCAGGTCTATATAAAGGTCTAACCTCTTCAAGGCCATCTAAACACAGAATGACCTTATTGCATTTTGAGATCAGCACTTTTATCTTAGAGATACTCATCTGCCATCTCTTAAGGGCCCCTCTCAGGGTTTTAAACTTGTCTGCAATTCTAGCAGTGATATGAGTTTTGTGGGATGGCTTCTGCCAAGCATGCTGTACACATTGCACAAACCCCTCAAGCTCAACCCAGTAGTTCTCAAACCTAAATATAGAAGATTTAGGAATAGAGGTCTTAATAGTGACCACACATGGCACATGGTCAGATGCAGTTCTAGCCAGGGGTAACACTTCTGTCATGGGATATGAGGAGATCCAATCAGTAGAAGTAAAAAACCAATCTAACTGCTCTAGCAGGGGATTATCCTGCATATTAGACCATGTATAAGATCTCCCCTTAAGAGGAAGCTCAAGCAACCCAAGATGTGCAATTATTTCATTGAAAATGAAAATATCATTCAGATCACCACCAGGTAAGTTTCTATTCTCCAGAGATCTCATGAAGTTAAAATCTCCCACTAAGAGCCAGTTATCACCCATTGGAATTTGCAGGTTATATAACCAGGAGACAAAATTGTCCCTGGCTTTGCCTTGGCATGGACCATACACAGAAACAAGAGACCAGTGCTCATTATTTTTCTTGGAGATAAACTGAATTACAACTGCAAACTGCTGAATTTCAACTACAGTGCCCCAGAAGACAGAGGAATTCCACACTATCAAAATGCCCCCAGAAGCACCCTCATAAGGAGAGAAAGCAAAGCTATCAAATCTTTTAGGGCAAAAAGATCTAATAGATCTGAAATCAAAAGAATCACATTTGGTCTCTTGGAAGCAGGCAATAACACACTGACTTTCATCCAACTTTTGTCTGACAGCTCTTTGCCTAGCTTCAGAATTTAGACCCCTAACATTCCAGCATAAAACACTCCAGTTCTTACAGGAATTACTCATTTAAACGAAAAGGAGCAGATATAATAGTCTGATGACACCTAATGCCACCACCCTCAACAAGCACACATGTCCAGCATGATTCATTTAAATTATTACAGACAGGAACAAAAGACAAGAACCATGATAAATAGAACATCTGCCACCCCCAACTAGCCATTTGAGAACTAAACATTTGCAGTACTGGTTGTTGGAGTAGAGGGATCAGCCATAAGCTGCTCCACAGTAATAAGATCATCAGGAATGCCTAGCTCCTGGCCAATTTGCTGCAGCTTGGATATGAGAGTAGGTGATGGAAGATCTTCAACTTGCTCATCCTGCATGTTCTGTGACACTGTAGCTAAGAAGGGCTTGGCCTTGGATTTCCTCCTTTTTGCCTGCATTGGAAGCTCTTGAAAAGTTGGCTTGAAGCCATCTCTCTGCAAAGATCCTCGAGTGCACCTTCTTACTGAGGTTTCCACAACTGGAGTGGGGGCCATAGTTTTCCTGGGCCTTCTAACCTTTCTCTGCTCAACTTCAGGTTGCTCAGGTGGCTCAGTAAACTGTACTGCCTCACTAATAGAAGATGACTGAGTCTGCTGAGCAGGGAAAAGAACCCTAGCCACAGGCCTATGCTCCATATTTGTGTTATAATAGGTCAGTCTTGGCACCTCAAAGGCCAAGTCCCACCTTCTTTTAGAGAGAAGATCAGACTGCAAAGGCAACACCAGTATTGGCTTAGGGATTTCATAGCAGATATCTGAATGCAAGATGGCTTCAAAATTCCTTCTGAAGATCATCTCAGGTGGCACCTCAGGTCCAAACATAACTTTAGCAGAAGTGACAACTGTAGTAGGCAGAAGAGGATCAGCCATGACCATCTCTAACTCAGCAGATTCCTCCAAAGAAGTTTCAGGATGATGTGCAGGTGGCTGATAGACCACCAAAGCCCAATCATCTGGATTATAAACTGGAGCAATATTGTTTTCCACAACTGGCTGCTCCAGTCCCACTGGAGGCTCCACAGGTTGATCCACATCATCAATAAGCACAAAATTTGGCTGAATATGTTGTTCCACTGACAAAGAATGATCTTCAGAGTTATCAAGTACCATAGACTCTTGCTCCACTTGCACATCATTCTGCACCTGCTCATCTTCCCCCCAAACTGCATTACCCCAATTGTTGTCACCCATGTCAGGTTGCTCTGGAGGAGGTGGTGGCACCTCATTCCAACCTAAAGCAGGGTAATTAGGCAAGATAAACTGAGGAAGATCAGGAAAGGGCACCCCTGGAAGGGGGTGAGGATTTCCATTAATTGGCATCCAATCCTCTTCTTGCGGCATCTGTTCTGCAAAGTTGTCACCAAGAATGTATATGGGCACTGTCCAAGACACTCTTGCCCCACCCCATGCAACATAGTCATTGAAGACAACATCACGAGGCACCAGAACATCCTCAGGAAAGGAAGCAAACACAAGGGATCTGACTAGATATGGATCATCACTGTTCCAATGATGAAATTTGCCAAAAGTATTCACTGCCGCTCTAATATTATCAGTATTGTGAAGATCCAGAGGGATGCCCAGCATCATAATCAAACCCTGACGAAAGCCCTGAGCTCCATGAAAACCCTCGCCCTCATCATGTTTCGTAAAGCGGACAGACCGATCATTGCCAAGGTGTTGTGGAGGGAGTTGTAGAAGAGAGTAACGCACTGCGGGATCCCTAACTCGAAACAGCCCAACAACATTGATCCAGGGCTGAACAGAACGAACCTGGTATCCATGAGCTTCCAGCCATTCAGCTACCTCCTCATGAGCAGCACCAATCTCATTGGCAGCAGGCACGGGCATGACTTCAGCAAGCATGTAATCTTCATGACGGCGCATGATAGGGACATGCGGCGTGACAAAGGTACGCGGCCATCTTGCATCCCCTGCATCGATGATGTGATGTCCAGCCGGGACATACTGCATTGGGTCAATGGGGAAGTTGGCCATGGCTGGCGGTGGCAAGGGTGGCTCAGAAGGCGGCGGCGGTGGTGCTTGCGAAGAGCCTGGAGGCGTGCTTGGACCAGGATGAACAGAGTTGGTCGATGTGGACGGTGCAATCAAAACCAAGGAGTCCAAGTTAGGTAGAATTCCTGACAGAGAGATATTCTTGCTCCCTGTGGCTATTACCTCGGAAACTGAATCATTATCGGGCTTGGGTTTCCAAACCAGACCCAATCTCTTAGCGAAACGGGCGCAATCGCGCCTAGTATGGCCAACCCGAGAACAACCCAAGCACTTTAAAGTTGACGTGCATGAAGAAGAGAAATGCCCACGCTGAAAACAAGTCTGGCATGTAACAATTTCATCAACCATATCATTTATCATTTGATCAAAGGAGGCCTCAGCCTGAGATGAGCTCGACACAGCAGTAGAGCTAGATGGGCCAGCCACCGAAGGGCCCAAAAGAGGCAAATTTTGAGATCCAGAAATCCCGCCCGAACCTGTCGGCATAAGATCCGAGGTAGTACCCCTTGACGCAAGACGCTGTTGGATCTCCGACGAGCTCACCGTGCCAAAGACGATCGGTGGCGAAGCAACAGTCCAATTAAGAACATCAGATTGGGGCGGAGTAATGACCTGTCACTCCCTCGCGGAAATCTCATAGCCAACACTCTCAGATGCCGCAATACATTCAGCCGTAGCATGATATCTATATCCTTTGCATGCATCATATTGTTGAAACGTAGCAAAAGATAACTTTTTCTGAACAGAAGACCTGGATTTAATGGCTGACTTTGATGGGGGATTGTGCATTGCAAGAAGGCCCAAGGCTGCCCTACGTTTAGAAGGACTGGCCAAGATCCACTCAACATCACACTCTTTCTTCCAGATTTTGAATTCACGTAACCAATTTGGACCCCCATTTCCCCACAAATGAAAATAACATTTGAATTGAGGGCAAGAGTATGATCTAGTGTCCACAATATGAAAACCGACAGCCTTGCATGAAACATTGAAACTAAATACCTTATCAGCAATATATGAGACCCAGAGATCAATGGCCGATCCTCCCAACGCCGACTTCCAGAGATGCAGCCATAGAATCCTCATCAAGCCTAAATTCATGCCTGCTAAAGGAGACAACCAGGGTAAATGCCCCTCTACCATCCATGGGATGGACAGTGAGGCTAGACGCCCTATAGATCTCATCAGCAAAAACTCTACCCCTGGAGAAATCCAGATCAAGGGTAGATCTCGAAGAAGAATCCATCACCGAAGACATAAGCAGAGAGATCTTGAGACACCGAACAAGATGAGTGGATCAATCCACCAAATTAGTGGAGAGGAGTGGAGATCGCCGGTGGGCTAGGGTTTAGGTGTGGGTGGGAGGGTGGGGGCGCCATTCCTTCCATCCTCAAGATGTAGAGGAAGTAGTTGTACAATTGGTCCCGCATGTGTGTTTATTGTGTTTGTATCCCATCTATTCTTCATTTATGGTCAATAAAAAATTGCTTTGTCAAATAAATCTAAGAAAATAATGAGGTGTCACTTAATTAAGAATGTGGGAGAAGACATGGCGCATCAAAATAGAAAAAAATAATAAGAGGCAGGTCTTGTTCTGATTCCAGAAATTAAAAAATAAAGTCAGAATATGGCATTAGCGTATAATATTATGCAATGTGGATGTAGTTATTAAAGTAGTATGAGAGTAACCCTAGAAGAGTCGTCATATTGGCCCCATCGCCATAAAAATCACTACTGACAATTTTGATTAAAAAGACACTCTAGCAGAGCTGCCATCTTGTTAGGGATGGCCCTTCATATCTGACAACGACGGTGATTTTGCATAGTTACCTTGTTGAAAGATTGCTTGGTTTTTCTCAAACTTGATCTTCAGGTAAAAACCTAGGATCTGATCTTTGATCGTTGGATACGAAGAAAGCGGCGCTTGCATGTCGTTCCCTCCCTGAAGACGCTATTGTCATTCTTGTGATGTCAAGAGATTATTGGGCAGACGGTCCTTGTTGAGTTCGCAGAATGCTGGTTTGATCGCTTCCATGTTTTATTTCCTCCAACTAGGTGTAGATTCGGTCTTATATGAATTTGCTTTCTGTCGGCATGATTCTTTGTGTGTACCTTAATGCTGGTTCTGTGCATTCTTGTCATGTAGAGGCCGGATGTGTGTTTATTGTGTTTGTATCCCCATCTATTCTTCATTTATGGCCAATAAAAAAATGCTTTGTCAAATAAATCTAAAATAATAATCAGGTGTCACTTAATTAAGAATGTGGGAGAAGACATGGCGCATCAGAAGAGAAAATAATAATAAGAGGTAGGTCTTGTTCTGATTCCAGAAATTAAAAAATAAAGTCAGAATATGGCATTAGCGTATAATATTATGCAATGTGGATGTAGTTATCAACATAGTATGAGAGTAACCCTAGAAGAGTCGTCATATTGGCCCGATCACCATAAAAACCACTACTGACAATTTTGATAAAAAAAGACACTCTAGCAGAGCTGCCATCTTGTTAGGGATTGCCATAACTTATGGAGCGCCCTTCATATCTGACAACGACGGTGATTTTGCGTAGTTACCTTGTTGAAAGATTGCTCGGTTTTTCTCGGACTTGATCTTCAGGCAAAAACCTAGGATCTGATCTTTGATCGTTAGATACGAAGAAAGCGGCGCTTGCGCGTCATTCCCTACCTGAAGACGCTATTGTCATTCTTGTGATGTCAAGATATCATTGGGCAGACGGTCATTGTTGAGTTCGGAGAATGCTGGTTTGATCGCTTCCATGTTTTATTTCCTCCAACTAGGCATAGATTCGGTCTTATATGAATTTGCTTTCTGTCGGCATGATTCTTTGTGTGTACCTTAATGCTGGTTCTGTGCATTCTAGTCATGTAGAGGCCGGATGTCTGTTTATTGTGTTTGTATCCTATCTATTCTTCATTTACGGTCAATAAAAAGTTGCTTTGTCAAATAAATCTAAGAAAATAATGAGGTGTCACTTAATTAAGAATGTGGGAGAAGACATGGCGCATCAAAAGAGAAAAAAATAATAAGAGGTAGGTCTTGTTTTGATTCCAGAAATTAAAAAATAAAGTCATGGTATGGCATTAGCATATAATATTATGCAATGTGGATGTAGTTATTAAAGTAGTATGAGAGTAACCCTAAAAGAGTCGTCATATTGGCCCGATCGCCATAAAAACTACTACTGACAATTTTGATTAAAAAAGACACTCTAGCAGAGCTGCCATCTTGTTAGGAATCGCCATAACTTATGGAGCGCCCTTCATATCTGACAACGACGATGATTTTGCGTAGTTACTTTGTTGAAAGATTGCTCGGTTTTTCTCGGACTTGATCTTCAGGCAAAAACCTAGGATCTGATCTTTGATTGTTGGATACGAAGAAAGCGGCGCTTGCGCGTCGTTCCCTACCTGAAGACGCTATTGTCATTCTTGTGATGTCAAGATATCATTGGGCAGACGGTCGTTGTTGAGTTCGGAGAATGCTGGTTTGATCGCTTCCATGTTTTATTTCCTCCAAGTAGGCATAGATTCAGTCTTATATGAATTTGCTTTCTGTCGGCATGATTCTTTGTGTATACCTTAATGCTGGTTCTGTGCATTCTAGTCATGTAGAGGCCGGATGTCTGTTTATTGTGTTTGTATCCCATCTATTCTTCATTTACGGTCAATAAAAAATTGCTTTGTCAAATAAATCTAAGAACATAATAAGGTGTCACTTAATTAAGAATGTGGGAGAAGACATGGCGCATCAAAAGAGAAAAAAATAATAAGAGGTAGGTCTTGTTCTGATTCCAGAAATTAAAAAATAAAGTCACGGTATGGCATTAGCGTATAATATTATGCAATGTGGATGTAGTTATTAAAGTAGTATGAGAGTAACCCTAGAAGAGTCGTCATATTGGCCCGATCGCCATAAAAACTACTACTGACAATTTTGATTAAAAAAGACACTCTAGCAGAGCTGCCATCTTGTTAGGAATCGCCATAACTTATGGAACGCCCTTCATATCTGACAACGACGATGATTTTGCGTAGTTACTTTGTTGAAAGATTGCTCGGTTTTTCTTGGACTTGATCTTCAGGCGAAAACCTAGCATCTGATCTTTGATCGTTGGATACGAAGAAAGCGGTGCTTGCGTGTCGTTCCCTCCCTGAAGACGCTATTGTCATTCTTGTGATGTCAAGAGATCATTGGGCAGACGGTCGTTGTTGAGTTCGCAGACCGCAGGTTAGATCGCTTCCATGTTTTATTTCCTCCAACTAGGCATAGATTCGGTCTTATATGAATTTGCTTTCTGTCGGCATGATTCTTTATGTGTACCTTAATGCTGGTTCTGTGCATTCTAGTCATGTAGAGGCTGGATGTATGTTTATTGTGTTTGTATATCATCTATTCTTCATTTATGGTCAATAAAAAATTGCTTTGTCAAATAAATCTAAGAAAATAATGAGGTGTCACTTAATTAAGAATGTGGGAGAAGACACAGCGCATCAAAAGAGAAAATAATAATAAGAGGTAGGTCTTGTTCTGATTCCAGAGATTAGAAAATAAAGTCACAGTATGGCATTAGCGTATAATATTATACAATGTGGATGTAGGTATTAAAGTAGTATGAGAGTAACCCTAGAAGAGTCGTCATATTAGCCTGATCGCCATAAAAACCACTACTAACAATTTTGTTTAAAAAAGACACTCTAACAGAGCTGCCATCTTGTTAGGATCGCCATAACTGATGAAGTGCCCTTCAT
>NC_041392.1:171520299-171567873 GCF_002162155.2 Triticum dicoccoides
GTGTCAGAGCTATATTTCGGAGCGCACTTCATATGGTAGTTACATGTAACTCCGTGTGGTACCAAGGAAATTTCAGGTGTCCCTCCACCTCCCGTGGAATGGAAGGGAGGTTGGGATAAAAATGAATATCCTATTGGTGAGTGGGTCCTATAATTATGAACACACCAAATATGGAGACTCTTTCTAAGACTAGTCATAGTGGGGAGTAACTTAGACTAGTGTCATGCATATGACACTAGTCTTTGTTACTACCTTCATAGTGTAAAGTAACATACAAGTAGTATTATAGATGGTAGTATTTATTACATTATAGACTCATTTTGCTTTGGGTCGCGTTATGTTACAGTAACATATTATGTTACTCTAAACACCTCTCTCCTTATTAACTATATGCCACATAAGCAAACTTGTCTTAATATGCGCTATGTTACTTGCTAAGTTACTCCCACTATGACCAGCCTAATGTGTTGCCTTTGGAGCCTGCATAATTTTTCGGGGTGGAATACAATAAAAAAGGAATTGTCATCATAGATGCATTGATGTTAACAAGGTCAACCAAAGATTGAATGTTAGACTATGTATAGCTTCTGTACCTATGTACGTATATGGTACATATTGTAACACAACCATTATATATAATGAGATAAGCCACCCCTAGAAGGTTGTGCTGGTTCTCCAAAACTTATTGTCTTACATGGTATCACGCTAGGTTACGATCGCTTCCGCTTCTAAACCCTAATACCCGCACCGCCGCCGCAGCCGCCGCCGCCTTCACCGCCGCCGCCGCGCCACCGATCGCGCCGCCGCCATGTCGAGCGCCGCCACCACCGGTTCCACTGCTGCGGGCTTCCTCCCGGCCTCTCTTGCGGCTCTGCTCAACCTCCCGCTCGATGACGTCTCTGTTCCGGCTCCGATCGGGACAAGGAGCATCGGCTCCGTCTTCTCCACGCCGCCGGCGCCTTCGCTTGGGCGCGACCTCGTGGTCCACACCGCGGCGCCGCCGTCCGCTGCGGACTCCGCAGGCGTCGTCCCGCCGCTCCTGCCGCAAGCGGATCACACTGCCCCGCTGGCGGGGTTGGCGGCGTCCGCCCCGGCCGCGGGCCTTGCGGCGTCCGCACCGGCCGCGAGCTTTGCGGCGCCCGCCCTGGCTGCGGTCCCGCCTCCTCCCGCATCGGCTTCGGTGCCTTCGGCTGCCTCCATAGTGTTTGCACCCCAGGCAGCCTCCTCGATGGGATTGTCTTCGCCGCCGCCGTTTCACTTCGGTCATCTCATCACCATCAAGCTCTCCGCCGACAACTACATCTTCTGGCGTGCGCAGGTTCTCCCGCTCTTGGGGAGTCACTACCTGCTAGGCTACGTCGACGGATCGCTTCCCTGCCCACCCGCGCTGGTAGACAGCGTGCACGGTCCGGTCTACAATCCGGCCCATCGCGTCTGGACGGGGCAGGACCAGGCGAACCTCTCCTCCATCCAGGGGTCGCTCTCGCCGGCAGTTGCCGGCCTTGTTGTCTTCGCGAAGACGTCTCATGAGGCCTGGACCATCCTTGAGCGCACCTTTGCAGCGCAGTCCCAGGCTCGTGTCTCTGCACTCCGTCATCAGCTTGGAGAGTGTCAGAAGCTTGACTCCACTGCCACTGAGTTCTACAACAAGGTTAAGGGCCTCGCCGACACATTGGCCTCCATTGGACAGCCCCTCACCGACTCCGAGTTCAACTCGTTTATTGTCAATGGTCTTGATGAGGAGTATGATGCCTTAGTCGAGATCATCAACGAGCGGGGCAACTCGACACCCATGCTGGCACACGAGGTTTTCTCTCGGCTCCTTCTCACTGAGCAACGGGTCGAGACTCGCCGCACCAGGGGCACTGGCTCCCTCTCGGCCAACGCCGCCACCAAGGGTGGCCGCTCTTCTTCATCACCCCGGTCTCCCTTGGGGCTGCCACCGTCGCCCGCCTCGGCCCCCCCACCTACTGCGACCTTACCGGGGGCTGGCGGTCCACGTGTGTGTCAGCTTTGTGGCCGCGATGGGCACTGGGCCTCCAAGTGTCATAAGCGCTTCCAGCGAAGCTTCCTTGGTCTTGGCAATGACGGCAAAGATACACGCAACAATGCCCGTCAGGTCACCATGGCTGATCGTCCCGCGCCGCAGAAGCAACAGGGACACACTCAGTCCTACTCCATCGATCCACACTGGTACATGGACTCTGGGGCGACAGAGCATCTAACCAGCGAGATGGGGAAGCTTCACACTCGTGAACCCTATCATGGCTCCGACAAGATCCACACCGCCAATGGAGCAGGTATGCACATCTCTCATATTGGTCAAGCATCTCTTCTCACTAGACATGCCAATAGGAGTCTTCAGCTTCGCAATGTTCTTCGAGTTCCATCTGTGACCCGTAATCTTCTTTCAGTTCCTAAACTCACACGTGATAATAATGTGCTTTGTGAATTTCACCCTTTTGATCTTTTTATTAAGGATCGGGGCACGAGGGACATTCTTCTTAGTGGGCGGTTGTGCCAGGGCCTCTACCGTCTGGAGCATCCTGGTGTCGCTCGTGTTTTCAGTGGAGTTCGGGTCTCTCCGTCACAGTGGCATGCTCGTCTTGGTCACCCGGCCACACCTATTGTCCGTCATATTTTGTGTCGTCATGAGCTTCCTAGTTTGTCTAGTCATAAAGATGTAGCAGTGTGTGATGCTTGTCAGCAGGGGAAGAGTCATCAACTTCCTTTTTCGGAGTCCAGTCGTGAGGTGAAACATCCTTTAGAACTTGTGTTTTCAGATGTATGGGGTCCTGCTCAGACTTCTGTCAGTGGTCATAATTACTATATCAGTTTCGTTGATGCTTATAGTCGCTTTACCTGGCTTTACCTTATTAAATGCAAATCTGATGTGTTTGATATTTTTGTTCAGTTTCAAAAACATGTTGAACGTCTTCTCAAGCACAAAATTGTTCATGTCCAGTCAGACTGGGGGGGCGAGTATCGCAACCTCAACTCTTTCTTTCAGTCGCTTGGGATAGCTCATCGTTTAGCATGTCCACATACACATCAGCAGAATGGTTCAGTCGAACGTAAGCATCGTCATATTGTTGAAGCTGGTCTTACTCTTTTGGCCCATGCATCTGTTCCGTTTCGGTTTTGGAGTGATGCTTTCACCACTGCATGCTTTCTCATCAACCGTACTCCTACTCGTGTTTTAAACATGAAGACTCCCATTGAGGTTCTCCTTAATGAACAACCTGATTATACCTTTCTCAAGGTATTTGGGTGTGCTTGCTGGCCGCATCTTCGTCCATATAACAAGCGCAAGCTTGAGTTTCGTTCTAAGAAGTGTGTTTTTCTTGGCTATAGCTCTCTTCATAAAGGTTACAAATGTCTTCATGTTTCCACTAATCGTGTCTATATATCTCGGGACGTCGTGTTTGATGAGCATGTTTTTCCCTTTGCCAACCTTCCTGTGTCCACTGTCGAACCACCATCCCTGCATTCATCCTCTGTTGCTTCTGACCAATTTGATGATGTTGCATACTCTCCTTTGCTGTTACCTAACCATGGTCCAGGAACCGGACGTGGAGCTCGTTTGGAGCTGTTGGAGGATTCACCATCATCATCTCGTCTTCTGGTGGGCACGTCGATCGCCCTATGTTGCATGGCATCGATTCGCGTGCCCATGCATGGTCACCCGACGATCCCGTCGCGCCGAGCATCTCCACTGCTCGGTCCGTTTCGCCAGCGGCCGCCGAGTCGCCCGCGGCTCGGCCCGTCACGCCGTCTTCGCCTGCGGCTCGGCCCGTCACGCCGTCTTCGCCCGCGGCTCGGGTCCTCACGTTGCCTTCATCAGCGGATCGGCCCGCGACACCGGCCGCGCCACGGCCCACTATGCCGAGCTCGCCATCGGCCCGGTCTGTGATGCCGGAGTCGCCAGCTGCTTCGTCTGCTCTGCCGGTTTCGCCGGTGGGTCGGCCTTCTTCGCCAACCGAGTCCGAGGCTACCGTGACTGGCTCCTCGTCACCGGCTGACTCATCAATGTCGCCATCCTCCAGCCCGTTGCAGGCTGCTCCTTCGACCTCGGTGGTTCCTGTGTCCCGACCACATACACGCAGTCGCAGTGGCATTTTCAAACCTAAGGAACGTAAGGATGGTACGGTTGCTTGGTTGGCTGCTTGTTTGGCTGCTGCTGTTGCGGATCCATCTTCTGAGCCTCGCTCATATCAGGCTGCCCTGCGCATTCCACATTGGCGAGAGGCTATGGAGCAGGAGTTTCATGCTCTTCTTCGTAACAAGACATGGACTCTCGTTCCTCCACCACCACGGGTAAATGTTATTGACTCAAAATGGGTATTCAAAGTGAAGAAGCATTCGGATGGATCTATTGAGCGTTACAAAGCGCGACTTGTTGCTCGCGGTTTACGGCAGTGTCATGGTCTTGACTATGAGGACACCTTCAGTCCTGTCGTCAAGCCTACCACTATTCGGCTTCTTCTCTCCATTGCTGTTTCTCGTGGTTGGTCACTTCGTCAACTTGATGTGCAGAATGCTTTTCTACATGGATTTTTGGAGGAAGAGGTTTATATGAAACAGCCGCCTGGTTTCTCTGATCCTGATCGTCCTGACTATATCTGTCGTCTTTCCAAAGCACTATATGGTTTGAAGCAAGCTCCTCGTGCCTGGCATGCCCGCCTTGCCTCTGCCCTTCGTGCTCATGGGTTTGTGCCGTCTACTGCTGACACTTCGTTATTTCTTCTACAGAAGCCAGAAGTCACTATGTATCTTTTGGTATATGTCGATGATATTATCCTTGTCAGCTCTTCTCAGTATGCTGCTGATGCTCTTGTCTGCTCTCTTGGTGCTAATTTTGCGGTCAAAGATCTTGGGAAGCTTCACTACTTTCTTGGAGTTGAGGTCACTTCTCGTGCTACTGGTCTTGTCCTTACGCAGAAGAAGTACTCCTTGGAGTTGTTACAGAGAGCTGGCATGCTGAAGTGCAAACCGACCACCACACCTATGTCGTCTACCGACAAGATAACAGCTGTTGATGGTGAGCTTTTGTCTCCTGCGGATGCCACAGAGTACAGGAGCATTGTTGGTGGACTTCAGTACTTGACGATCACGAGACCAGATATCTCTTATGCTGTTAACAGGGTTTGTCAGTATCTTCAGGCTCCCAGAGATACTCATTGGGCTGCTGTTAAACGCATTCTTCGTTATGTTCAGTTCACCCTGACATTTGGTATGCATATTCGGCCGACTTCCTCTCGGGTCCTTTCGGCCTTCTCTGATGCAGATTGGGCTGGTAGCCCAGATGACAGGCGATCCACGGGGGGTTATGCAGTATTCTTTGGCTCTAATTTGATCGCCTGGAGTGCTCGGAAACAGGCTACTGTGTCACGTAGCAGTACTGAAGCTGAGTACAAGGCTGTGGCTAATGCTACTGCAAAGATTATTTGGGTGCAGTCTTTGCTTCAGGAGTTGGGTTTGTCTCAACCACAGCCTCCTATTCTTTGGTGTGATAACATCGGTGCTACATACCTTTCTGCAAATCCAGTATTTCATGCCCTAATGAAACACATTGAAGTTGACTATCACTTTGTACGGGAACGTGTATCACAGAAGCAACTCCAGATCAAGTTTATCTCATCTAAGGATCAACTTGCAGACATCTTCACTAAGCCTTTACCGCTGCCACAGTTTGAGGCTTGTAGGCGCAATCTTACCCTTCTCAGTTCTTTAGAAAGTGGCTAAGATTGAGGGAGGGTGTTAGACTATGTATAGCTTCTGTACCTATGTACGTATATGGTACATATTGTAACACAACCATTATATATAATGAGATAAGCCACCCCTAGAGGGTTGTGCTGGTTCCCCAAAACTTATTGTCTTACATTAAACATGGGACCTTTACCTGAAGCGAGCTTTGAGCAAACACCCTAAAAAAGGTATGACATGCACGCACATTAGGGCATGTACAGTGGTTGGTAAGACCGTTTTATCTTAAGGGTGCCACATAATCGAGAGATGACAAAAAAAATATGGTGCACAACGGGTTGTCTTTTAATCTTATCTCTAGCAACTAGATACTCCTAGAAATATGGTGAGAGATTTGTTGCTAAGAGATCATCTTTTAAATAAGGGAAGGCAAAGGAACATGGTTAAACTGAGCTCGTGAGCTCGGATGGACAGTAAAATCAAAAGTAAAATAAATATGTATTTTTTTAGCAAACATTAAAAAATCTTTTGATTCCTTGCAAAGTTTCAGCATCGGATTGGGGCATCGAATATTTGTCTGTCTATGATTTCCACGAAAGTCATTTCCTGACGTAACTTTGCAAGCAATGAAAACTGTCAATCTTTTACTGCTCGCTCGAGCTCAGAAAAGCAGCACAAAAGCCACCACGTGATTGCGATCTGTATTTTCCAGACTGCGGATCGCTGAATATTCCCGGCGGGAGTGAGTGAGTGGAGTGCGAGTGCGAGTGCGAGTGTCTGTGCCTCTGCACGCATGCATGATGCGCGTTGATCTGCTCCTGCTGCTGCTCCGCTTTAACTGTGTGTCGGGCATCCGAGCTTGATCCACGTCAGAGCTGCGACGGCGGCCCCCCGCACTGTAGCCAAGTACTCATAATTATTACGTAGGAGATTTGATCTAGTACAAAAACCTCACTGTGTTTGGCAGTCAGATCCACACAATGCACGTGCATATGTACTGCGAGATACCGCGATGCAGGACAATTTTTTTTACGTAGTTATGATGAAGCGCCTTTTTTTTAAACTAATAACGCGAGGCGTGTGCTGTGCTGTGTTTGGAGTATTTGCAATCCTCCCACGGTCACCGCATTGTGTTTGGTCCCCGCGTCAATCTGCTATCGCTGCCAATTGAAGCAGGAGATCTCTGAAGCAGAAGCAGAAGCAGAGCTGCACTCAGATTCCTGGACCGATCTGCTGCACTGCCTAGTTTGGGCGCAGAATCTTTCGTCCGGCGGCTTGGACCACATTGACCATTCTACTCTGGAGTCTGGATTCACCGGAATGATTCCGATTGACTGGAAGCAATGCGGGCCAGAATCAGGCTTCAGGATTTATTTTTCTTAAAGAATATCAGGCTTCCAAGGATCTCTAATAACCTTCTTTTATTCGTACACACAAGAAAGAATCTCTAATAACCTCTATCCCCATAAAAATCTTAACTCGCAACTGTTATTATATGGAGTTAGGGCATCTGCAACGCCGTCTCTCAAAGCGCCCGCAAACTTCGGATCAAGTTTTATGGACGTAGTTTACCATACAACGCGTATGTAGGCATTTTGAGAGACGGCTTTGCAGATGTGTTAAGATTTTACACGCATGCTCTAATTCAGACAAATGGACATGTCCACAGATGCATCTGCGGACATGTCCGTTTGTCTGAATTCCTGCAAGCTGGGCGCAAACCCAAACTGCGGGAGGTTTGCTGGCGTTCGGACCTCCGCCACATAGAACGCCGGCACCCCTGTTTCCACTCAAATCCTCCTCCCAAGCCACTTTTCTTCCCTCTGCCCATGCCTCCTCCCTTGTTCTGCATCTGTACCCTTATGTTCAATGTTGGCGTTGTACCTTAGCAATTGCCTCTCGGGCATTGCCGGACGTCCGCAACCCTCACGCACGCGCCTGCTCACCTCTTGGACTACGCCGATGTGCACTCAGGATCTGTCTGCAGCAAGGTACCCTCCGCATTCCTACCAACGTTGCCCATGGCGGACACATGCCCGGCAGGTGTTTCGTCAAATGAATTGAGCTTTTCTGTTGACCTTGTTGTTTTTTGGAATAAGCAAGATGGCAAGATACTTGGTGATGGAGGATTAGTTGTTTGTGATACGTGGAAGGTTGTATATACATACTTTACAAGCATGAGGCAAGGGGGCTCGATCTTTCGGTAAAACGTGCATGCTTCATTTCATTAGCAAAAGCACTTAGAGCCCTACGGCTCCGTGTTCCATGAACACAATGTGAAGTCGCTAACCCATTGGTGATACACGATCTCCAACCCCGTCATGAACTTCTGCGGCGTGATTGCACGAGTGGAGAGAAGATGGTCACCGGGATCGTTGACCATGAAAATCATGATTTTTTGCTTCTTGTTGTTCTACGTGTTTATCAATTCATTAATTCACTCAATGTTGCAACTTGATAATCATCACGTTGCATAGTCTGAACACGCTGCCGTGTTCTACCACATAAGTAGAGCAGGCCATTTATGTGCATACATTGTTGGATAAAGCTCAAGGGACACGGTGCGTGGGACGAAATGTGCGGATTCTAACTCGAGTATCGTTGAATTTGAATGCGGTGTGTCTGTGTGTCCCTTAGGCAACCTCTAATTAAACTTAAAATTTGCAAAGATTAAATTTAATCAGGCCTCTATTTTTCAACATTGTATTCACAGCTCCTCTGAACTCCAAACGCACCTGAACGAGCAAACCGCACTAACATGAAATGAAATTTAAGAAAAACTAATGGTCAAAGGCGTCTCTCAAGATAAAAAAAAAAGGTCGTCTCTCAAGACCTGGTTTGCCATTGTTTCGAGCGGCAATAATTTAGGAATAGAGCGAGTGTGACACCCGGGAAAGCTTGAGAACAAATACATCCATTCTTCCGCAAAAAAAACCCACGCATTTCCCTTTATGTATTTATACAACAAGTTTTTTTGTTTGCGAATGATATTTATACAACAAGTTGACGAAACGCTTGGGTTCCCGGCTAAGGATGGGAAGGCACTATATTGCGGATAACCACCGGGAGTCTATGACCACGTACCCCCTTGTGTGGTTGCTGAAATGTTGATAACCATAAGTTTGCTTATGCACACAGGCATACGAACCCATGAAGTTCAGTTCTCCACGCAACCAATTTAACCATGCGCTTATCTCTCTCTCTCTCTCTCTCTCTCTCTCTCTCTCTCTCTCTCTCTCTCTCTCTCTCTCTCTCTCTTTTACGGGGGAATCATTCATGTGCTTATCTCTGAAGCTAAGTCAGCGCATGCAACACGAGCCGACCCATTGGCAGATCAAGCCACACACATGGATGCGTGCAAGTCAAGCTGGCAGGAAACGGGTCGATCGTTCCGTGAACATGCAATTTTGTAAATACATAATATGTCAAATTTTTTTTTGGAAAAAAAGGGTGATGCTTTGTCAGGCTGAACTGAACCGATCCGGTCGGTATGTGCCTTTAACGACGGCCGGTCTGAAAATGTCGTCAGTGAGTCGTTGCAGGAGAGTGATAAAACGAGGGACCGGCCCTATCTGGAAGATGGGCATGAAGGCAGCCCCGCACCAGGCAGCCAGTGGCCACCTTCCCTCGCCACCGCCTACCCGCTGCAGCTTCTCTGGCGGTTTTCGTCGTTGCGGCCGACGACATCCATCCGTCTGCTAAACGGTTTCCATGCAGCATAGATTCACGTAGTATGATCATGGCATTCTGGACGTGGTCTATTCTACTCCTAGCCACTTTTCTGAATTTTACCTTCCGGGTCGGGTGTACCTCTTTCCCGGCTGCCAAATTACGTTTCCCCTTCGAAGCAGGCTTGGCCTCAGCGGCCACCGGCCGAAGCCACAAGTGGCGTACAGCGCGTGCAGCCGATGGGCAGACGGATAGAATGCCAAAGAGAGGCTTGTTAGGCTGACAAGCGGGCCTCACTTCCAGCAAACGATTTCATGTAACGGTGTGATAAATTGGCGCCACGGCAGCCTGACTAGCGGGCCTCATCTGTCATAAACATGCTCAACCAAGTCAAAGCCGCCGATTAGTGTTATTTGTAAAAAGATTACCGTAGACATGGTGTTTTCTGCCAAAATAAATGTAGAGTAGTGTTTTTGGCTAACCTAGCCTTCAAATTGGTGGTTTTGTGCAATTTACTCCTAATAACCTCAACATCGGCACCTGCCCCCACAAAAATCTTAACTCGCAACTGTCATTACATGGAGTTAGGGCATCTCCAACGTCGTCTCTCAAAATGCCCACATACTTTATATAAAGTTTTGTGGACATAGTTTACCATCCAACGCGGAGCCGTATTTGTCCGCGGACATGTCCATGTGTTCGAATTCCCGCAAACCGGACGCAAACCCAAACTGGGGAAGGTTTGCTGGCGTCCGGACCTCCACCACGAAGGACGCCGACACCACTATCCCACTCAGATCCTCCTCCTAGCCACTTTTCTTCCCGCTGCTCATGCCTCCCCCCTTGTTCTGCTGCACCCTCACGTTCGACATCGGCCTTGTACCTTTCCAATCGTCTCCCAGTCATTGTTGAACGCCCGCGACCCCACACACACGTCTGCTCCCACCTTACGCTGCCGTGCACCAAGGATCTATCCGCAACAATGTACCCTCCGCGCCCCTACTGCCGTCCATGGCGGATACATGCCCCACAGGTGTTCGGCCAAATGAATTGAGCTTTTTTGTTGAGCTTCTTGTTGTTTTTTTGGAGTAAGCATGAGATACTTGGTGACAAGGATTAGTTGTTCGTGGTACATGGAAGGTTGTATATTCAGACTTTACATGCATGAGGCAAAGGGGCTCAATCTTTCTGCAAAATGTGCATGCTTTGTTTCATTAGTAAAAGCACTTCGAGCCCTACAGCTTGCACGTGATCCATGAACGCAAGGTGAAGTCGCTAGCCCATTAATGGTACACGATCTTCAACTCTGTCATGAAATTTTGTGGTGCGATTGCATACGTGGAGAGAGAAGATGGCCACCGGGCTCGTCAACCATGAAACTCGTGAATTTTGCTTCTTGTTGCACTACTAGAAAAAGGCCTATTAGTGGCGCACCTGTTTTGCCTACTAATGGCGCACTACAGGTGCGCCACTAGTATCACGCCATTAATATTTTTTACTAATGGCGCACCTGTGGTGCGCGGCGCACCATGCAGTGCGTCATTAGTATATCTCACGGTGCGCCATTAGTATGCCTCCCAGGGGGCCATATTTACCCATGTGCTCTGGCTTACTAATGGCGCACTAGTTGATGATGCGCCACTAGTAATGTATTTGGAAAACAAAAAAAATTCCAAATTTACAGAAAACAACCTATAAGGAAAATAATTTAAAAACAAAAAATGAAATAGAATCATATTTTTATTATAGTAAGAATATTACAATGTCTTTACAAGTATCCAATAAAAGGAAAATTGCAAGGAAATAAAAGAAAGTCCTAAAACTAATCTTCTAGTAATATTTTCTTCTTTTTCTTCACTTTCCCTGCAAAATGTAACAAAATAAACAGAAATACAAACAAACTATTTATAACATGTCAATACTGTCATTTTTTATGCAGAGCTAGATATGAGCATATATTTCCAGAATTACATTGTGTGAATATTGTATGAGTAAGATTATAATGGAAATGAATTGCAGAGGACATACGAGGTTCAACACTAATCATCGACAACAAAATCGTGCAAGAAATGATTGATCAGTAAATGGACAACCTTCTTAGAGATTGTCATGCAATGTCCAATGAATCAACAGGAAATAAGTAACATGCCTTCCAAGACATAATTCACTATTACACATAAATGTATATCCCAAACTGAAGAACGTGCTAATATGTAATCATCATTTTGAGATACCAAACTGGAAGACCATTCATTTGGTCGCAAAATGACCTACTTAACTAGTCCTTGACCATCCATCATGTGCAAGAGCAAAGATAAAGATGGGCCTTGCAACAGCGCCCAGCCCTTGGAACAGTCCATTGCATTACGTGGAACATGCTCAGATTAAGCACTATATCATCACAACTTAACAAAAGTAAATCTGAGACCCATCAAAACTAAAGATTCATCCTACTTGAGGATCGTGACTAATCATGGACACCAAAATCTTCCATTTGCAAGAAATGCATAACCTTTTGGCATATAAAGCTTACACATTTTTCTGCATCCAGTAGCAATTAGGTAACGAAAATAGTGAGCGGCTTAGATGGGGTACAAATTGAAATAACACTGTCCAGCAGCAAAAGAACCATAGCTAGTAAGTGACCAACACTGTCCACACACGCATCATACAAGACCAAGACTTCATCAGGCCACACCCTAGCGTATGAATAGACCAACACTGTCCACACACGCATCATACAAGACCAAGACCTCATCGTCGATGTCGTCCATGGATGACTCCTACTCCATCCAAATCAAACAAACAAATGAGAAGGGGCTGAGATACAGAGCTAGCAACCAATTTTTACAGAGAAGTTCTAAAATTTTCTGGGTTCATATATTCAGCATGTTGACAAACAGAGGCAGTGTAGCGCACTAGGCTAGAGCTTAGAGCTATGCATGTACATTGATTATTATAGTAGTGCAGCGACAACTACTTGTTTAGATGCATATAAATCATCTCCTTGCTTGAAGGAGAAAGAAAGCAGAGTAAAGGGCCGTGAAGATGTTGACTACTCACTTAATTATAAGGTAGTGAGAGAATCCCTTGCCCAGTTGGGACGAGTTTCAGACCAGCGGTGGAACTTGTTCTTGCCTGTTGAGGATCCTCAATGGACAAGAGAATGAAGGCATCATCAGCTGACACACAAAAAGGGCTCTCTGAAAACTAAAACGACCATGGGGGTGTTGTTGCTTACCCGAGCTAGGAGCCGTCTTGTCGGAGGGGAGTTTGCCCTCGTACACGGCATGGTCGTTGGCCCAGCTCGGCTGCACCACACCGGAGCAAGCGACCAAGGCACTGGTCTTGCGTCGAGTTGCGTTGACAATGGAAGAAAGTCCGGTCTTACACACAAGTAAAGACTGAATGTTCAGTGGCATTTACATGTTGGAAATATGCCCTAGAAGCAATAATAAAAGGATTATTATTATATTTCCTTGTTCATGATAATTGTCTTTTATTCATGCTATAATTGTGTTATCCGGAAATCGTAATACATGTGTGAATGCATAGACACCAACATGTCCCTAGTAAGCCTCTAGTTGACTAGCTCGTTGATCAACAGATAGTCATGGTTTCCTGACTATGGACATTGGATGTCATTGATAACGAGATCACATCATTAGGAGAATGATGTGATGGATAAGACCCAATCCTAAACATAGCACAAGATCGTATAGTTCGTTTGCTAGAGTTTTTCCAATGTCAAGTATCTTTTCCTTAGACCATGAGATCGTGTAACTCCCGGATACCGTAGGAGTGCTTTGGGTGTACCAAACGTCACAACGTAACTGGGTGACTATAAAGGTATACTACGGGTATCTCCGAAAGTGTCTGTTGGGTTGACATGGATCAAGACTGGGATTTGTCACTCCATATGACGGAGAGGTATCTCTGGGCCCACTCGGTAATGCATCATCATAATGAGCTCAAAGTGACCAAGTGTCTGGTCACGGGATCATGCATTACGGTACGAGTAAAGTGACTTGCCGGTAACGAGATTGAACGAGGTATTGGGATACCGACGATCGAATCTCGGGCAAGTAACGTACCGATTGACAAAGGGAATTGTATACAGGATTGCTTGAATCCTCGACATCGTGGTTCATCCGATGAGATCATCGAGGAGCATGTGGGAGCCAACATGGGTATCCAGATCCCGCTGTTGGTTATTGACCGGAGAGTCGTCTCGGTCATGTCTACATGTCTCCCGAACCCGTAGGGTGTACACACTTAAGGTTCGGTGATGCTAGGGTTGTAGAGATATGAGTATGCAGTAACCCGAAAGTTGTTCGGAGTCCCGGATGAGATCCCGGACGTCACGAGGAGTTCCGGAATGGTCCGTAGGTGAAGAATTATATATAGGAAGTGCAGTTTCGGCCATCGGGAGAGTTTCGGGGGTCAACGGTATTGTACCGGGACCACCGGAAGGGTCCCGGGGGTCCACCGGGTGGGGCCACCCATCCCGGAGGGCCCCATGGGCTGAAGTGGGGAGGGAACCAGCCCATAGTGGGCTGGTACGCCCCCCCCCTTGGGCCCCCCATGCGCCTAGGGTTGGAAACCCTAGGGGAGGGGGCGCCTCCACTTGCCTTGGGGGGCACTCCACCCCCTTGGCCGCCGCCCCCCTAGGAGATCCCATCTCCTAGGGCCGGCTCACCCCCCTAGGGGGCCTATATAAAGGGGGGAGGGAGGGCAGCCGCACCCTGAAATCTTGGCGCCTCCCTCTCCCCTGCTACACCTCTCCCTCTCGCAGAAGCTCGGCGAAGCCCTGCTGCGATGACTGCTGCATCCACCACCACGCCGTCGTGCTGCTGGATCTTCATCAACCTCTCCTCCCCCCTTGCTGGATCAAGAAGGAGGAGACGTCACGCTGACCGTACGTGTGTTGAACGCGGAGGTGTCGTCCGTTCGGCGCTAGGATCTCCGGTGATTTGGATCACGACGAGTACGACTCCCTCATCCCCATTCTTTGAACGCTTCCGCTTGTGATCTACAAAGGTATGTAGAGGCATCTGATCACTCGTTTCTAGATGAACTCATAGATGGATCTTGGTGAAAATGTAGGAATTTTTTTTGTTTTCTGCAACGTTCCCCAACAGTGGCATCATGAGCTAGGTCTATGCGTAGTTCTCTTTGCACGAGTAGAACACAATTTGTTGTGGGCATAGATGTTGTCAACTTTCTTGCCGCTACTAGTCTTATTTTGCTTCAGCGGTATTGTGGGATTAAGCAGCCCGGACCAACCTTACACGTACGCTTACGTGAGACTGGTTCCACCGACTGACATGCACTAGTTGCATAAGGTGGCTGGCGGGTGTCTGTCTCTCCCACTTTAGTTGGAGCGGATTCGACGAAAAGGGTCCTTATGAAGGGTAAATAGAAGTTGACAAATCACGTTGTGGCTTTAACGTAGGTAAGAAAACGTTCTTGCTAGAACCCTCTTGCAGCCACGTAAAACTTGCAACAACAATTAGAGGACGTCTAACTTGTTTTTGCAGCAAGTGTTTTGTGATGTGATATGGCCAAAGTTGTGATGAATGATGAATGATATATGTGATGTATGAGATCATGTTCTTGTAATAGGAATCACGACTTGCATGTCGATGAGTATGACAACCGGCAGGAGCCATAGGAGTTGTCTTTATTTTTTGTATGACCTGCGTGTCATTGAGAAACGCCATGTAAATTACTTTACTTTATTGCTAAACGTGTTAGCCATAGTAGTAGAAGTAATAGTTGGCGAGCAACTTCATGGAGACACGATGATGGAGATCATGATGATGGAGATCATGGTGTCATGCCGGTGACAAGATGATCATGAAGCCCCAAGATGGAGATCAAAGGAAGCTATATGATACTGGCCATATCATGTCACTATTATTTGATTGCATGTGATGTTTATCATGTTTTTGCATCTTGTTTACTTAGAACGACGATAGTAAATAAGATGATCCCTCATAATAATTTCAAGAAAGTGTTCCCCCTAACTGTGCACCGTTGCGACAGTTCGTTGTTTCGAAGCACCACATGATGATCGGGTGTGATAGATTCCAACGTTCACATACAACGGGTGTAAGACAGATTTACACATGCAAACACTTAGGTTGACTTGACGAGCCTAGCATGTACAGACATGGCCTCGGAACACAGAAGACCGAAAGGTCGGGCATGAGTCGTATAGAAGATACGATCAACATGAAGATGTTCACCGATGTTGACTAGTCCGTCTCACGTGATGATCGGACACGGCCTAGTTAACTCGGATCATGTTTTACTTAGATGACTGGAGGGCTGTCTATCTGAGTGGGAGTTCATTGAATAATTTGATTAGATGAACTTAATTATCATGAACTTAGTCTAAAATCTTTACAACATGTATTGTAGATCAAATGGCCAACGTTGTCCTCAACTTCAACGCGTTCCTAGAGAAAACCAAGCTGAAAGACGATGGCAGCAACTATATGGACTGGGTCCGGAACCTGAGGATCATCCTCATAGCTGCCAAGAAAGATTATGTCCTACAAGCACCGCTAGGTGAAGCACCTGCTCTCCCTGCAGAACAAGACGTTATGAACGCTTGGCAGACACGTGCTGATGGTTACTCCCTTGTTCAGTGCGGCATGCTTTACAGCTTAGAACCGGGGCTCCAAAAGCGTTTTGAGAGACACGGAGCATATGAGATGTTCGAAGAGCTGAAAATGGTTTTTCAAGCTCATGCCCGGGTGGAGAGATATGAAGTCTCCAACAAGTTCTTCAGCTATAAGATGGAGGAAAACAGTTCTGTCAGTGAGCACATACTCACTATGTCTGGGTTACATAACCGCTTGACTCAGCTGGGAGTTAATCTGCCGGATGACGCGGTCATTGACAGAATCCTTCAGTCGCTTCCACCGAGCTACAAGAGCTTTGTGATGAACTTCAATATGCAGGGGATGGAAAAGACCATTCCTGAAGTATTTGCAATGCTGAAATCAGCAGAGGTAGAAGTCAAAAAGGAACATCAAGTGTTGATGGTGAATAAAACCACTAAGTTCAAGAAAGGCAAGGGTAATAAGAACTTCAAGAAGGACGGCAAGGGAGTTGCCGTGCCTGGTAAGCAAGCTGCCGGGAAGAAGCCAAAGAATGGACCCAAGCCCGAGACTGATTGCTTTTATTGCAAGGGAAGTGGTCACTGGAAGCAGAACTGCCCCAAATACTTAGCGGACAAGAAGGCCGGCATCACGAAAGGTATATGTGATATACATGTAATTGATGTGTACCTTACCAGTACTCGTAGTAGCTCCTGGGTATTTGATACCGGTGCAGTTGCTCACATTTGTAACTCAAAGCAGGAGCTGCGGAATAAGCGGAGACTGGCGAAGGACGAGGTGACGATGCGCGTCGGGAATGGTTCCAAGGTCGATGTGATCGCCATCGGCACGCTACCTCTACATTTACCTACGGGATTCATTTTAAACCTCAATAATTGTTATTTGGTGCCAGCTTTGAGCATGAACATTGTATCAGGATCTCGTTTAATTCGAGATGGCTACTCATTTAAATCCGAGAATAATGGTTGTTCTATTTATATGAGAGATATGTTTTATGGTCATGCTCCGATGGTGAATGGTTTATTCTTAATGAATCTCAAGCGTAATGCTACACATATTCATAGTGTGAATACCAAAAGATGTAAGGTTAATAATGATAGTCCCACATACTTGTGGCACTGCCGCCTTGGTCACATAGGTGTCAAACGCATGAAGAAGCTCCATGCAGATGGACTTTTAGAGTCGCTTGATTACGAATCATTTGACACGTGCGAACCATGCCTCATGGGTAAAATGACCAAGACTCCGTTCTCAGGAACAATGGAGAGAGCAACCAACTTATTGGAAATCATACATATTGATGTGTGCGGTCCAATGAGCGTTGAGGCTCGCAGTGGCTATCGTTATGTTCTCACCCTCACTGATGACTTGAGTAGATATGGGTATGTCTACTTAATGAAACATAAGTCTGAGACCTTTGAAAAGTTCAAGGAATTTCAGAGTGAGGTTGAGAATCAACGTGACAGGAAAATCAAGTTCTTGCGATCAGATCGTGGGGGACAATATTTGAGTCACAAATTTGGCACACACTTAAGAAAATGTGGAATAGTTTCACAACTGACGCCGCCTGGAACACCTCAGCGTAATGGTGTGTCCGAACGTCGTAATTGCACTCTATTAGATATGGTGTGATCTATGATGTCTCTTACCGATTTACCACTATCATTTTGGGGCTATGCTTTAGAGACTGCCGCATTCACTTTAAATAGGGCACCGTCGAAATCCGTTGAGATGACACCGTATGAATTGTGGTTTGGGAAGAAACCTAAGCTGTCGTTTCTAAAAGTTTGGGGATGTGATGCTTATGTCAAGAAACTTCAACCTGAAAATCTCGAACCCAAGTCGGAAAAATGCGTCTTCATAGGATACCCTAAAGAAACTATTGGGTATACCTTCTACCTCAGATCCGAAGGCAAGATCTTTGTTGCCAAGAATGGATCCTTTCTAGAGAAGGAGTTTCTCTCGAAAGAAGTAAGTGGGAGGAAAGTAGAGCTTGATGAAGTACTGCCTCTTGAAGCAGAGAGTAGCGCAGCTCAGGAAAATGTTCCTGTGGTGCCTGCACCAATTAGAGAGGAAGTTAATGATGATGATCAAGATACTTCTGATCAAGCTCCTACTGAACTTCAAAGGTCCACAAGGACACGTTCCGCACCAGAGTGGTACGGCAACCCTGTCTTGGAAATCATGTTGTTAGACAATGGTGAACCTTCAAACTATGAAGAAGCGATGGCGGACCCGGATTCCAACAAATGGCTGGAAGCCATGAAATCCGAGATAGGATCCATGTATGAAAACGAAGTATGGACTTTGACTGACTTGCCCGATGTTCGGTGAGCCATAGAAAATAAATGGATCTTTAAGAAGAAGACAGATGCGGATGGTAATGTGACCATCTATAAAGCTCGGCTTATCGCTAAGGGTTATCGACAAGTTCAAGGGGTTGACTACGATGAGACTTTCTCACCCATAGCGAAGCTGAAGTCCGTCCGAATCATGTTAGCAATTGCCGCATTCTATGATTATGAGATATGGCAAATGGACGTCAAAACGTCATTCTTTAATGGTTTCCTTAAGGAAGAATTGTATATGATGCAGCCGGAAGGTTTTGTTGATCCTAAGAATGCTGACAAGGTGTGCAAGCTCCAACGCTCGATTTATGGGCTGGTGCAAGCATCTCGGAGTTGGAACATTCGCTTTGATGAGATGATCAAAGTGTTTGGGTTTATGCAGACTTATGGAGAAGCCTGCGTTTACAAGAAAGTGAGTGGGAGCTCTGTAGCATTTCTCATATTATATGTAGATGACATACTTTTGATGGGACCTTGGAGAACTTTGAATAGAACTTTTGGACAGCATTAAGGCCTACTTGAATAAAAGTTTTTCAATGAAGGACCTTGGAGAAGCTGCTTATATATTAGGTATCAAGATCTATAGAGATAGATCAAGATGCCTCATAGGTCTTTCACAAAGCACATACCTTGATAAGATATTGAAGAAGTTCAATATGGATCAGTCTAAGAAGGGGTTCTTGCCTGTGTTGCAAGGTGTGAAATTGAGCTCAGCTCAATGTCCGACCACGGCAGAAGATATAGAAGAGATGAGTGTCATCCCCTATGCCTCAGCCATAGGGTCTATTATGTATGCCATGCTGTGTACCACGCCTGATGTAAACCTTGCCGTAAGTTTGGTAGGAAGGTACCAAAGTAATCCCGGCAAGGAACACTGGACAACGGTCAAGAATATCCTGAAGTACCTGAAAAGGACTAAGGACATGTTTCTCGTTTATGGAGGTGACGAAGAGCTCGTCGTAAAGGGTTACGTCGGCGCTAGCTTCGACACAGATCTGGATGACTCTAAGTCACAAACCGGATACGTGTATATGTTAAATGGTGGAGCAGTAAGCTGGTGCAGCTGCAAGCAGAGCGTCGTGGCGGGATCTACATGTGAAGCGGAGTACATGGCAGCCTTGGAGGCAGCGCATGAAGCAATTTGGGTGAAGGAGTTCATCACCAACCTAGGAGTCATACCCAATGCATCGGGGCCGATCAAACTCTTCTGTGACAACACTAGAGCTATTGCACATGCCAAGGAGCCCAGGTTTCACAAGAAGACCAGGCACATCAAGCATCGCTTCAACTCCATTCGTGAAAATGTTCAAGATGGAGACATAGATATTTGTAAAGTACATATGGATCTGAATGTCGCAGGTCCGTTGACTAAACCTCTCCCTAGGGCAAAACATGATCAACACCAGAACTCTATGGGTGTTCGATTCATCACAATGTAACTAGATTATTGACTCTAGTGCAAGTGGGAGACTGTTGGAAATATGCCCTAGAGGCAATAATAAAAAGATTATTATTATATTTCCTTGTTCATGATAATTGTCTTTTATTCATGCTATAATTGTGTTACCCGGAAATCGTAATACATGTGTGAATGCATAGACACCAACATGTCCCTAGTAAGCCTCTAGTTGACTAGCTCGTTGATCAACAGATAGTCAAGGTTTCCTGACTATGGACATTGGATGTCATTGATAACGAGATCACATCATTAGGAGAATGATGTGATGAACAAGACCCAATCCTAAACATAGCACAAGATCGTATAGTTTGTTTGCTAGAGTTTTTCCAATGTCAAGTATCTTTTCCTTAGACCATGAGATCGTGTAACTCCCGGATACCGTAGGAGTGCTTTGGGTGTACCAAATGTCACAACGTAACTGGGTGAATATAAAGGTATACTACGGGTATCTCCGAAAGTGTCTGTTGGGTTGACACAGATCAAGACTGGGATTTGTCACTCCATATGACGGAGAGGTATCTCTAGGCCCACTTGATAATGCATCATCATAATGAGCTCAAAGTGACCAAGTGTCTGGTCATGGGATCATGCATTACGGTACGAGTAAAGTGACTTGCCGGTAACGAGATTGAACGTGGTATTGGGATACCGACGATCGAATCTCGGGCAAGTAATGTACTGATTGACAAAGGGAATTATATACGGGATTGCTTGAATCCTCGACATCGTGGTTCATCCGATGAGATCATTAAGGAGAATGTGGGAGCCAACATGGGTATCCAGATCCCGCTGTTGGTTATTGACCGGAGAGTCGTCTCGGTCATGTCTACATGTCTCCCGAACCCGTAGGGTCTACACACTTAAGGTTCGGTCGGTGACGCTAGGGTTGTAGAGATATGAGTATGCAGTAACCCGAAAGTTGTTCGGAGTCCCGGATGACATCCCGGACGTCACGAGGAGTTCCGAAATGGTCCGGAGGTGAAGAATTATATATAGGAAGTGCAGTTTCGGCCATCGGGAGAGTTTCGGGGGTCAACGGTATTGTACCGGGACCACCAGAAGGGTCCCGTGGGTCCACCGGGTGGGGCCACCCATCCCGGAGGGCCCCATGGGCTGAAGTGGGGAGGGAACCAGCCCATAGTGGGCTGGTGTGCCCCCCCTTGGGCCCCCCATGCGCCTAGGGTTGGGAACCCTAGGGGAGGGGGCGCCTCCACTTGCATTGGGGGGCACTCCACCCCCTTGGCCGCCGGCTCACCCCCCTAGGGGGCCTATATAAAGGGGGGGAGGGAGGGCAGCCGCACCCTGAAATCTTGGCGCCTCCCTCTCCCCTGCTACACCTCTCCCTCTCGCAGAAGCTCGGCGAAGCCCTGCTGCGGTGACTGCTGCATCCACCACCACGCCGTCGTGCTGCTGGATCTTCATCAACCTCTCCTTCCCCCTTGCTGGATCAAGAAGGAGGAGACGTCACGCTGACCGTATGTGTGTTGAACGCGGAGGTGTCGTCCGTTCGGCGCTAGGATCTTCGGTGATTTGGATCACGACGAGTACGACTCCCTCATCCCCGTTCTTTGAACGCTTCCGCTCGCGATCTACAAAGGTATGTAGAGGCATCTGATCACTCGTTGCTAGATGAACTCATAGATGGATCTTGGTGAAAACGCAGGAATTTTTTTTGTTTTCTGCAACGTTCCCCAACAGTACGTACATTATAATGGTAGTCCATACCGAATAAAAATGACGCCACTTGTGGCATCAGATAAATTGAACCAAGCGTGCCAATGGATCAATTTGACGGACAAATTAACCCAAAAGCATGGCATATGAACAAATAAACATGTTCCTACATCTGTTGATTGATTCAGATACTCAGAACAAAAGGATGCAGCATATGAACAAACAGTAGCCACAGCACAGCTCCAACGCGGCTCAGATTTCAAAGATGAAGCTGGATAAAATTAGTTGCTGCGATGTGCCTGTAAGCATGCTGCCTAAGCAACGGCGATGCATAGTGGTACAGCAGGGAGATCAGTAGCATCGACACACTTGGCCCTACTTGGATCACGCGCCCCAGAGATAATTCTACCAAATTGGTCAGGTTTGAGCAGAGCACGAAGCTGGATCCCGCCCACCTACCCATGCACGCAGAAGTTACCAGATGCGTCTAGTTCGAACCACGTGGGAGAGGGCACTGACCAATGATCTTAATGCGGCCGGCGATGGTGTATCCCTCAACGGATCTGCACCCACAAGGCGAGGCGAGAGAGGGGGTCAGATACAGCCTCCCGATCGGTCGGATGGGGGAGGGAAAACGAGCGGGGATGAGGGGCACTTACCCGGGCTGGTCCGCCGCCACGGAGCCGAGGCACGCTGCGAGGACGGCGGCGAGGACGAGGAGGGCGTGGAGGGGGCTCATCGTCGCCGCGGCGGAGGTTGTCGTCGTCATCATCGCGCGAGCACGAGATCTTTCTTTTCTCTCCTCTCCTCCGTCTGCTCTCGGCCGTGGGCTTCGAGGAAGGAGAGGTCGCGACTGAAGGAGCCGCCCTCTTCGCTTTGCCTTTGCCCTGGATCTGGTGTGAGGGAGGGGGAGGAAGAGGCAGGTGGTCGGGGCTTCCCGATCTAGATCGATGTCGAGGGAGGTGGGTGGGTGTGTCAGGAGGAAGGGGAGGGGAGAGAACATGACTGGAGGGAGGGGATAAGGGGTGATAGCAATGGCGCACTGGTAGGGGGTGCGCCATACGTGTAGATAGCAATGGCGCATCTCTTACTAGTGTGCATTACTAGTTAAAACTAGTAATGGCGCACTTTCCCCTGGTGCGCCACTGCTAAGTCTGGGAAGGGGTGTGGGGCCAGGACAAAATGTAACACCCTCGATGCGACTATATCTCCCACGTGTCGAGGCACGACTTAGAGGCATAATCGCATTGAAGGCATATGTCGCAAGTTAGGCAATCTTCACAACATCCCATGCAATATAATTCATAAAGGAGAGACAACATAGTTGGCTTACACTCGCCACGTCAATCAAGTACATAAATAACATTACATCATCCAAACACTCATGGCCCGACTACGGCGCCAAAATAAAAGATAACCCAACATGCGACACGGTCCCGATCACCCCCAACAGGGCACCACTACTGATCATCAGGAAAGGAAACATAGTATCATTGAGAGTCCTCGTCAAACTCCCACTTGAGCTCAAACGCGTCTCCTGGAGCGGAATCATCAGGCCCTGCATCTGGTGTAATAGTAATCTGTGAGCCACAGGGACTCAGCAATCTCTCACCCTCGCGATCAAAACTATTTAAGCTTATAGGTAAGGCAGGGTAAATATAAGTGGAGCTACAGCAAGAGACTAGCAAAATATGGTGGCTAACTTATTCGCAAAAGAGAGCGAGAAGAGGAGGCAAAGCGCGAGCGAGAAACTAGAGAACAACTTGCGCAAACATTACTCCAACACCGTGTCCACTTCCTGGACTCCACCGAGAAGAGGCCATCACGGTAACACACTCAGTTGATTCATTTTAATTAATTAAGGCTCAAGTTATCTACAACTGGACATTAACAAATTCCCAACTGCCCACAACCGCGAGCACGGCTTTCGAAAGTTCAAATCCCTGCAGGGGAGTCCCAACTTAGCCCATGACAAGCTCTCACGGTCAACGAAGGAATAGACCTCCTCCCAAGACGTTCCGATCAGACTCGGTATCTCGGTTCTTCAAGACACTTCGACGGGTTAAAACAAGACTAGCAACACCGCACGAATGTGCCGACAAATCCCGATAGGAGCTGCACATATCTCTTTCTCAGGGCATACTCAGATTGTCCAAACTTCCGGTAGGCCAGCCCAGAGTTGCCCCTGGTAGCCACCGGCGGCTGACGGTTTGGACCAACACTCAGAGGAGCACTGGCCCGGGGAGGTTTAAATAAGATGGCCCTTGGGCTCCGGAAACCCAAGGGAAAAAGAGGCTAGGTGGCAAATGGTAAAACCAAGGTTGGGCATTGCTGGAAAAGCTTTAATCAAGGCGAACTATCAAGGGGTTCCCATTATAACCCAACCGGGTAAGGAACGCAAAATCCGGGAACATAACACCGATATGACGGAAACTAGGGCGGCAAGAGTGGAACAAAACACCTAGGCGAGAGGCCGAGCCTTCCACCCTTTACCAAGTATATAGATGCATTAAGATAACAAGATAATATAATGATATCCCAACAAGTAAATAAATGTTCCAACAAGGAACGGCCTTCAATCTTCACCTGCAACTAGCAACGCTATAAGAGGGGCTGAGCAAAGCGGTAACATAGCCAATCAACGGTTTGCTAGGACAAGGTGGGTTAGAGGTTGACATGGCAATTTGGGAGGCTTGAAAGCAAGTGGTAGGCATCGTAGCATTGGCATAGCAAAAGAGCGAGCAATCTAGTATAGCAAAGATAGTAGTGATTTCGAGGGTATGATCATCTTGCCTGCACAGTTGTCAGAGTTGACTGGATCCTCGAAAGCAAACTCAACGGGCTCCTCGTTAGCGAACTCGTCTCCCAGCTCTACCCAAACAAGACAAACAAGCAACAAGGACACAATCAACCACGTGCAACTCAAACAATATGATGCAAAGATGATATGCTATGCGGGATGCGATGCGGGATGCATATGCAAGATATGACAGGAAATGCAAGAACCTGGCCTCAACTTGGAAATCCAAGTGTGTCACTGGAAAGGTGAGAGAAATCGCTTGAAAATGATATAAAGAACGCCGAAATCGGAGTTACGGTTTGGAAATGACAAGCGATTCAAATATGACACCGGTCTGCGATTTACAGCAAGTAGCCATCTAAATGCAATGAAATGAACATGCTACAGCACCCAAACATGACAACAAAATACATGGCAGGGATGCATTCAAGATGCTTAACAAAAGTCTAGCACTGAGCTACGGCCAATTCATCCATTAACAGGTTCAAACAAGCATGGCAAAAATGCATATGGCAAACAGATCTCAGACTTAGTGAAATTAACACTTGTCTGGAATTTCAGATCAGGTAGCACTCTTCGGAGCAACAAAACTACATGCTACAGGACCTGAACATGGAAAAGTAAAGCATGGCATGGAGCTACTCAAAGAGCTTAACAAAAGTCCCTTAGTGACCTTGAGCCAAAAAGGACCAGAAAATACAATTGCAAACATGTGAACATAGCAAAAATATAATCAGATCACAGACTTGGTGAAAACTGGAGCATGCTGAAAACAGATATCAAGTAGGCATGTTTACGAGCTCGATGCACTCACTACAGAGCAAGTCATGATAAGATAAGCATACACCCATCAAGAAGGCACAAAATGCAAGCTAGACATGGCAAGAACAATAGCATAGCATGCACGGGTCAACTACAACATCATCGGCAAAATTGCAAACAAGTTGACAATCTGCTCAAATTCACAAAGTAGCAAAAGTAGAGCTCGATTGACTCAATCTAGGGTGCTCCATAATTGCAAACAAAGACATGGATGGATAGAGCACTACAATATCAACAAAACATCCATACTGATCATCCTCAAAAGAGGCACGGATCACTAGGAAACAACATGAACATATGGCCATATGAGATAAACAGATCAAGGACTTAGTGGAATTGCCAAGTCCCTGAAAACAGAATTACCGAGTGCACCACTTTGCAAGCTTCTGCTAGTCACCACACACATCACAAAAATACATGGGTTGCACCTCTGGAAATATGACAAAACCCTTAACAAAACATATGTAGAACATCAGGGCATATCATGCACACAATAATCATGGCAAAAATGACAAAAAGCTAAATGGAGTAGCAGATCTGACAATTATCTCAAGTAGTCCTCTTCTAACAGCATTTCGGGCATCAAGATGAACTCAAATGAAAATGATGCAATGGAATGGAATGATGTACTCTCTGAGATGAACATTTTGATATGCTATATGCATGAATCGGAGCTACGGGTGCAAAGATATGATGCTATGAACATGAGCACTTGGATCTGGGATTTCGAGGACTTAGAAGAAAAACAACCTCCGCGAAAAGTCAACGCGGGACGGGCTCGACCCGGGACGGAGGGATCCGGGCGGGGCAAGGGCGTTTGGTTCACCGACTTGGTGGATCTGATCCAGCTTCGGCCCGAATCTCACCGGAGGGGAGATGACGCCGGTGGCCGGCGGCGACGTCGGCGGGGAGGGCGCCACAGAGGCGCCGGGCGGCGGCCGGAGCACGCGCGGGAGCGGGTGCCCGCGGGAGACGGTGGTGCGACGAGGCGCTTGCGGCAGCGTGGCGAGGCACTAGCGGCGGTGCGGCGGCCGGCGATGGCGGCAAACGGCGGCGCGGGCAAAAGGCGGCGGGGATGGTGAGCGGGCGGCAGCGCGATGGGCGGCGCGCGAGCGGGCTGCGCGGCGGCGGATGGTCGTGGGCCTCGGGGGCCCGAACTGGGCCTCCCGGGCTGGCGGCGCGCGACGAAGTGGGGCGGTGGCGCGGATCCAATGGAGGCGTGACACGTGGCGGCGGCGGCGGATCCGGACACGTCCGGCCGTCCGGATTTTGTCCGGTGGCTGGAGGAGGAGGGGAACTAGGGTTTCGTCCGTGATTCGAATGGGGGGAGATATATATATATAGGCATAGAGGGAGCTAGGAGAGTCCAAATGAGGTACGGTTTTCGGCCACGCGATCGTGATCGAACGCTCTAGATGATGAAGAAGGCTTAGGTGGGTTTTGGGCCCAATTGGAGGGGTGTTAGGTTGCAACACACACGAGGCCTTTTCGGTCCCTCGGTTAACCGTTGGAGTATCAAACGAAGTCCAAATGATACGAAACTTGATAGGCGGTCTACCGGTAGTAAATCAAGGCCGCTTGGCAAGTCTCGGTCCAATCCGGAAATGTTTAATCCCCACACACGAAAGAAAGGTAGAAATGACCACCGAAGGAGAACGAAGCGCCGGAATACAAAACGGACAACGGGGAAAAAGCTCGAATGCATGAGACGAACACGTATGCAAATGAAATGCACATGATGACATGATATGAGATGCATGACAACGGCAACAACACACGGAGACAAAGACCCGAACCCGAGAAAATAAAATAACTTAACGCCGGAAACGGCAAGAGTTGGAGTACAAATTGGGAAAGTTACATCTGGGGTGTTACAACACTCCACCACTACGAAAGGATCTCGTCCCGAGATCTAGGACTGAAAGAACACCGAGTACTCAGAACAGAGGTGATCCTCGCGTTCCCAGGTAGCTTCACGGTCGGAATGGTGTGACCACTTGACTTTGAGAAATTTGATTGACTTGTTGCGAGTCTTGCGTTCACTCTCTTCAAGAATAGCAACTGGGTGCTCACGATAAGAGAGATCTTCTTGGAGCTCAATGTCCTCGAAGTTGACGGTGCGGTCAGGAGTCTTGAAGCACTTTCGAAGCTGAGAGACATGGAACACATCATGAACATTTGCAAAGTTTGAAGGAAGGTCGAGTTGATAGGCGAGGTCGCCTCTCTTGCTGACAATCTTGAAAGGTCCCACGTATCTAGGGGCAAGCTTCCCTTTGATACCAAAGCGACGAGTACCTTTCATAGGAGAGACGCGGAGGTAAACATGATCTCCGATCTCGAAAGCCAAATCATGGTGCTTACTATCATAGTAGCTCTTCTGGCGAGATTAGGATGCTTTGAGGTTATCACGAATGACTTTGCACATTTCCTCTGCCTCTGTGATTAAGTCATTACCCAAAAGCTGACGTTCACCGGTTTTAGACCAGCTGAGAGGGGTACGGCACTTCCTGCCATACAGAACTTCAAATGGGGCCTTGCCCGAACTTGCTTGAAAACTGTTGTTGTAGGAGAATTCAGCATAAGGAAGACAATCCTCCCACTTCATGCCGAAGGAGATCACACAAGCCCTGAGCATATCTTCAAGAATCTGGTTGACATGCTCAACTTGACCGCTAGTTTGAGGATGGAAAGCTGTGCTGAAGCGGATGTTGGTGCCCATGGCCTACTGAAAAGAATCCCAAAACTTGGATGTAAAGATGCTGCCACGGTCTGAAGAGATCACCTGTGGAATACCGTGCAGAGAGATAATACAAGAGGTATAGAGTTCCGCCAATTGAGCTGCAGTGATTGACTCTTTGATAGGCAAAAAGTGAGCCACTTCGGTGAGTTTGTCGATGACAACGAATATAGCATCATTGCCACGCTTGGACTTTGGAAACCCAGTCACGAAGTCCATCTCAATGTGGTCAAACTTCCATTCTGGAATGGCAAGAGGTTGGAGGAAACCAGCTGGCCTTTGGTGTTCTGCCTTCACCCTTCTGCAGACATCACATTCATTCACGAATTGAGCAATCTCGCGCTTCATTCGAGTCCACCAATAAGCTTGCTTAAGGTCCTGATACATCTTCGTGCTCCTAGGGTGGATGGAGAGGAGAGAATTGTGAGCCTCGTTCATGATCACTTTACGGAGGTCACCTTTGGGTACAACAATACAATCCTCGAAGAAGAGAGTGTCCTTGTCATCAAGGCGGTAGCACTTGTACTTGGGTTGACTCTTGGCAATCCCAATCTTCACCTTTTTCACCATAGCATCAAGAAGCTGGGCTTGGCGAATCTGGTCTTCCAAGGTAGGAGAGACTTGAAGGTTGGCGAGGAAACCTTGAGGAACAACTTGCAGATTAAGTTTGCGGAAACCTTCACAAAGCTCTGGTTGATAAGGCTTGAGAATCAGACTGTTGCAATACGCTTTCCTGCTCAAAGCGTCAGCAATCACATTGGCCTTGCCTGGAGTATACTCGATACTCGGATTATACTCTTGAATCATTTCGACCCATCGAGTTTGCATGAGGTTGAGATTAGGCTGAGTGAAGATGCACTTGAGACTCTTGTGATCAGTGAAAATGTCCACTTTTCTTCCCAATAGAAGATGTCTCCAAGTCAAAAGAGCATGCACAACTGCCGCCAACTCGAGATCATGAGTGGGGTAGTTCTTCTCATTAGGCTTCAACTGGCGAGAGGTATAAGCAACAACTTTCTTCTCTTGCATCAATACTGCGCCAAGACCTTGGAGAGAGGCATCACAAAAGACCTTGTACGGCTTGGATTCATCAGGCGGAGTCAGAACTAGAGCAGTGATCAATTTCTCTTTCAAAGTGTTGAAAGCAATGTCACACTCCGGAGACCAAACGTACTTGACGTGCTTCTGGAGAAGATTAGAGAGAGGCTTCGCGATCTTTGAAAAGTTTTCAACGAATCTTCGGCAATAGCATGCGAGACCGAGGAAGCTACGGAGTTGCTTCATGTTCTGAGGAGGTTCCCAAATCACAATTGCAGACACCTTCTCAGGATTCACGGCAATGCCCTTGGCAGATATGATATGACCAAGATAAAGAACCTCATCGAGCCAAAATTCACACTTGGAGAACTTGGCGTAGAACTGGTGTTCCCTGAGCTTATCAAGAACCAAACGCAAGTGCTTGGCATGATCTTTCTTGTTCTTCGAGAAAACCAGAATGTCGTCGAGATAGACCAAAAGAAGTCATTGGTGTAGGCGTTGAAGATGAAGTTCATCATGCGAGAGAAAGTCGGAGGAGCATTGACAAGGCCAAAAGACATGACAGTGTATTCATATGAACCATAGCTTGTCCTGAAAGCCGTCTTGGGAATATCTTGCTCACGGATTCGAATCTGATGATAACCCATACGGAGATCAAGCTTGGAGAATACTTGGGCACCTTTGAGTTGTTCGAACAGCTCGTTGTGTTGGGAAGTGGGTATTTGTTCTTGATGGTCTTCTTGTTCAATGGACGGTAATCAACACAAAGCCGGTCCGTTCCATCCTGTGACGCCCGGATAATTAAGCTACAGTAATTCTCTGCTAATGGTGCCACGTCACCACGATTACTGTTGCTAATCTCTCGTTAGTTCAAAAACCGGTTCAAAATTCAAATTTAAAATAAAGTCAAACGGTAAAAGTTTTCAAACTTTAAAACTAAAATGTTCGCATTGTTCAATAATTTCCTTGATCATTTGTCATGTTGAACCCAACCTTATTTGACCCACCAATTAACCCCTAGGAATTTATAAAGTGGTCCAACGGCAAATAAAATAGCCATTTCAAAATAAGAAAATATTTATACAATTCCAATTGACCTCAAACTTGGTATGTCATCCCAAAATATTGTGAAGTATTTAATTGACAAATTTCATCTACAATAAAATTCATTTAGTTCGAACTTCAAACAGAAACAGAGGAGAAATGCAAAACAGTAGTAGAATAAGAAGATTGGATATGGCACTGTGCACTTTGGCCCATTTAGCAACAGGAGCTAGGCCAGCCCAATTCCACCTCTCCTTCTAAACTCTGTTCACTGAAGAGAGGCGTGACAGCCATCCACGGCCATGGTCGTGCCTTGGCGTGCGTGGCGGCCATCCGTGCCTCCCCTCGACCTATAAGGCGTCCTCCCGAAACCCTAGCCCTCTCTCATCCGGTTCGCCTGCTTCCCCATCGCGCCCCTCCCCATCTGCTTGAAATCGAGCTCAAAGGCTCGTGCGGTGACCGTGCTCGTCGTCACTATTGTCGTGGCCACCGCCGTCGCCGTCGCAGGAGAAGGAGTCCAAGAGATCCGCCGCTGTTAGCTTCGTCCGTCCCGGGCACCAGCTCAAGCCAGAGCGGCCCGTGCACACGCCATCGCCGTTGTTTTCGTCACGTATATCGCCGACCGCCGTCGTCGATTTCCACCGCTTCGGTCTACCCCCGGCCTCCTCGACCGTGCCCCCGAGCTCGCTGTGAGCTCCTCTCCCGGATCCCCTCTCCCCCTGCTTCGATCTGTCACCGTTGAGGCCGTCCCCGCGCTCGGCCGCCATGGCCGGAGCTCGCTCCGCGCGCGCTCGCCCGCCCCCTGCCTATCCCGCCCGGCCACACTCTGAGCCGCCCACACGCGCGCTCGCAAGCCCTGCATCGCGCCCTTGCCTAGCCCCTGCGTGCCCGTGCGTGCGCGCCTGCACCTGCTGCGGCTGCTTGCTCGGTGTACTGTCGGCGCTGCCGCTGTCTGTTGCTGTTGCATTGCGGCTACCTGCCGCTGCTGCTTTGCCGCCGCCGCTGCTCGCCCTTTGCCTGCTGCTCTTGCACTGCTGTGCTGCTTGGCCGCTGCTTGCTGCTTTGCCTTTTGCTGCTCTGCTTACCACTGCCGCTAGCTACTACAGCCGGCTGCTACTGATGCTTGGGCATGGCCGGGCATGCGTGCACAACTTGCACATCCGGCTGTGCCTCTGGCCGGCTTGATTAATTAGAGATAGATTAGTTTTAGGATTAAACTAGTGGCTAAATAGCGTAATGTGTAGATGACATATGGGTCCCTTTCAATTAGATTAGTTTTACTTATTTGTTTAGGTACAACCTATGACATGTGGGTCACACATGCCCTTTTGACTAGTCAAATTGACTTGGCCAGTTCGGATTAAACTAAATATAATAAATCCAAAAATTTCAGAAAATACCTAAAACTTTGGAAAATCATAGAAAATTAACCATAACTCCGATGGAAAAACTTTGTACATGAAAGTTGCTCAAAACGACGAGACGAACCTGTATACGCAGCCCATTCGTCCGCCACACATCCCTAACCTATCGGACACGCAACTTTCCCCCACTCCGTCTCCTTTGCCCAAAAACGCGAAACACCGGGAATAATTTCCCGGATGTTCCCCCCCTTCACCGGTACCACCTCGTACCGCGTTAGGGCACACCTAGCATCACGCTTTGTCATGTCATGCATCATCATGCATTTGTTTGCATTATATTTATTGTTTCTTCCCCCTCTTATCTCGCTAGACACCGAGACCGACGCCGCTGCTACCCAGTACGACTACGGAGTTGACGACCCCTCTCTCTTGCCAGAGCAACCAGGCAAGCCCCCCCTTTGATCACCAGATATCACCTACTCTTTTCTCTACTGCTTGCATTAGAGTAGTGTAGCATGTTACTGCTTTCCGTTAATCCTGTTCTGATGCATTCCCTGTCCTTGCTACTACTGTTGTTACCTTTACCTGCAATCCTAATGCTTAGTATAGGATGCTAGATTATCATCAGTGGCCATACATTCTTGTTCGTCTGCCATGCTATATTATCGGGCCATGATCACTCGGGAGGTGATCACGGGTATATACTATATACTTTATACATGATACAGGTGGTGACTAAAGTCGGGTCGGCTTGTGGAGCACCCGCGAGTGACTCACGGATTGGGGGCTGAAAGGACCTTTGTCCCAACGGCCCTCTGTGTGGATCTTTGTGGCGAAGCGACAGGGCAGGTTGTGACCACCTAGGAGAGAGGTGGGCCTGGCCCTGGTCGGTGTTCGCGGATACTTAACACGTTTAACGAGATCTTAGTATTTGATCTGAGTCTGGCTACTGGCCTATACACACTAACCATCTACGTGGGGCCAGTTATGGGCACTCGACATCGTGGTATCAGCCGAAGCCTTCGTGACGTCAGCAACTGAGTGCCGCGCGCCGGATTGGACCGTAAGCCTGCTCTTGTATTAAGGGGGCTAGTTCTGCTTCCGTCCGCGTACGCAACATGCAGGTGTGCAATGGGCGATGGGCCCAGACCCCTGCGCTAGGATTTAGACCGGCGTGCTGACCTCTCTGTTGTGCCTAGGTAGGGCTGCGACGTGTTGATCTTCCGAGGCTGGGCATGACCCAGGAAAGTGTGTCCGGCCAAATGGGATCGAGCGTGTTGGGTTATGTGGTGCACCCCTGCAGGGAAGTTAATCTATTCGAATAGCCGTGATCTTCGGTAACAGGATGACTTGGAGTTGTACCTTGACCTTATGACAACTAGAACCGGATACTTAATAAAACACACCCTTTCAAGTGCCAGATACAACCAGTGATCGCTCTCTCATAGGGCGTCGAGGGGAGGATCATCGGTTAGGGTTATGCTATGCGATGCTACTTGGAGGACTTCAGTCTACTCTCTTCTACATGCTGCAAGACGGAGGCTGCCAGAAGCGTAGTCTTCAACAGGATTAGCTATCTCCCTCTTATTCTGGCATTCTGCAGTTCAGTCCACCGATATGGCCCTTTACACATATACCTATGCATATGTAGTGTAGCTCCTTGCTTGCGAGTACTTTGGATGAGTACTCACAGTTGCTTTCTCCTTCTTTTCCCCCTATCCCTTCTACCTGGTTGTTGCAACCAGATGATGGAGCCCAGGATCCAGACGCCACCGTCGACGACGACTCCTACTACACCGAAGGTGCCTACTACTACGTGCTGCCCGCTGACGACGACCAGGAGTAGTTAGGAGGATCCCAGGCAGGAGGCCTGCGCCTCTTTCGATCTATATCCCAGTTTGTGCTAGCCTTCTTAAGGCAAACTTGTTTAACTTATGTCTGTACTCAGATATTGTTGCTTCCGCTGACTCGTCTATGATCGAGCTCTTGTATTCGAGCCCTCGAGGCCCCTGGCTTGTAATATGATGCTTGTATGACTTATTTTATTTGTAGAGTTGTGTTGTGATATCTTCCCGTGAGTCCTTGATCTTGATCGTACACATTTGCGTGCATGATTAGTGTATGATTGAATCGTGGAGTCACAAGTTGGTATCAGAGCCGACTGCCTGTAGGAATCCCCCTTTCCAACTCGTTGGCCGAAGTCGAGTCTAGACATTGCAAACTTTTACTAACTTGGTTGTGTGGCTTACGGGCCCACGTCGCCATTGGGTGGTATTAGGATCTTTTACTCCTCGATCTTTACTCTGGGACTCTGAGCTCTCTTCTATTCGGGTTAAATGATTTTGCTAAAAACAAAACTAACTTTAGGTTCTCGCAAGTACTTTCTCCCGGAGAGCCCCTCACTTCAGATGATCGCCTGCTGCACTAGAAGATTCCAAAGTTACTCTATGATGTTCTCTCGAGTCTTTGTACCATCGCATTTGCGATTTCCTTCCACCGTTAACCCCTATGAAAACTGCATACACTTGCCATTCATACAATCATTCCCCGTTGATCTTGTTATTACAAGATGTCCCGAAATACTCTTTGTTGTCCCGAGAATCCTTTGAGCTCATTGCATTGCAGTTCCTTGCCACCTGAATACCCCTACGGATAATTTCTCGCCCTTATCGAGTATCCGCTCATCCCTAGTTGTTCATGTGTTTCACAATTGTCTTTGAAATACTATTCGATCCTTCAAAATTCCTCAGTAGCTTATTGCTCTGCAAGACTTGTCTGCTTGCATTATGGATGTTTTCCATATGTCTGGCAATATTCGTTAGTATCCTTAGACCCCGTCATTTTGATCCTATTGATTCAACATGAGTGCGAATGCACGCAATCGTCAGTTGATCCTTTTAAATTATCCTTCCGGCTCAGGCGTCATTTTGAACATGAGCTTGTTCTCGACCAATCTATTTGCCGTCAATTTTACCCTTAGGTCTATTGAATTTATCCATCCTTGATCATAGCGTTTGCTTCTGATCCTTTGATTTGGAAATCATATTTCCTTTGCATTTGATCTTGGAATTAGTCAGTTGTTTCTATAATCTAAGGCCCTTGCCTTGATTCTTCCTCTGGTTGTGTGCCGATGCTCACATCAGCTCGTTATGAACCATCAAGTCCTTTGTTGAAGTATCATCTGACAGTGTCCTTCGTATACAAAAACCTCGAGAAGTTCTTTTCGGGATACATAATACCATTGGTAAATCCCGTTCTCTGATTTGGCCAACCATGCTCTACTTTCGAGCTAGTGATATTTAGTATTGAAGCTTGTGGTATATGTTTCCACGATACCCTGACGGGTTGAACCTATGCCTTCCTTAATATGTGTGAACCCAAAAGTTTTCACGTGTCATACTCCTCTGGTAATTCACCAGGTAGGTTTTGACACTGAAATCATCTTTATCTAGAGCAGTGAATGAAAGGTTATGCATTGAAGAAGTGGGAGTCGACCTTGAACTTTGTGTTCATACCCATGGACACGATGTAGATCTTATCATTAAAGCTTCTCTTAAATTAATTATTCCCTTGGTATAAGTTTATCTTATATCTAGGATCTGGCCTTTTGCAATTGTGGTTCCGACCATGTTCTTCTTTAAATACCATTTCTTGTGCAAGTGTAAGCACTTGTCTTCTATAGAGCAATACCCCAGTCCCACCTCTACTTTGATCTATCGTCGAGTATTACCCCCTGGTATCTCGAGGTTATCACAAAACATCATATCTTCTTATGAGTTCTTCATCAAGTACTACATTCTCACCAATTTCAATTTTTCCAGGGTTCTGAGTGGTTAGTCACTCGAGTACACCGATAACTAAATTGAGTCTACATTGTGATTAGACAACTCTTAGTAATCTTCTTTACTTACGAGTTTGTACTCGATCATGTTATTCCTAGCCGGATCGGCTATATCCTTATCGTGCTAAATTTTAATTGTGCTACCTGGTTCTTTTCCCGGAGCACAATTTTCGATGATGAGCAAATCATGCGTCGATCTTCCTCGTCATATCAATTCTCCTCGAACAGCAAACTTGATTTCAAGTTTGTGTCATACCCATGGTTCCAATAACCTTTCGCTTCATCATACCTTTGACTTGATGTCATCGCTGCTCGATTACATCTTCATGGAATCTCTCGACAAATGTGTCGTGATCATCATCCACATTCTGAGCTCTTTCAGGTTATCAATTGAATTCATGATGGGAAATACCATCCTTTCCCCTCAATGCTTTGTGTTATCATCGGCAACATTCTTGCCTTCCCCCAACACAAACTTGTTTATTGTTTTGTGTTGTACCTTAAGCTCCTCGCTATCTATCTCATGATCTGTTTTAACTTGGAGTATTACCATCTCTTTTTGTCAAGAATGTGGTGAGAATTTCACCACCTCTTAAGAATTCTTGATATAATAATACTTCTCGCCATCTTCGTTCATTTCTTGGTCCCCGTGTTGTTTTTAAACGGAATACCAACAATTGAGCTATGACGTGTGAATTCAAAACTTCTAGCAACCCTATTGCTTTGAAGTGAATGGGCAATAGTTTCATTCGTAGTCTTTTGATAATTGAATCACCATTCTAACATTGGTCATGCAACCCGGCCCATATTTCGAGTGCACCTTTCCACCAATGATTAATTGTGTATGTTTTCCTCGACATACGTCATTATATCATTTGATCTGACAAATGTTATCTCCTTGTTCACCTACTTGTGGAAATCCATTTTTATGGAAATCTCGATGAATTATCACCGAGTCCATCGGCACCTCCTCATCCTCTCTTGGCATGATGAACTCTTGTTTCGAAACTCGCTTCCATAGTTCATTTCTCGAGAATCTTACATTGACATCTCGTCAATTTGTGTTGCACCTTTTCTTCTCTGGCATCCTAAGTCAGAGGTATCCTGACACCAATCGGATCTGAACCTCGGTCAGATATGATGGTTGGGACATTTCCAAGAGTTATAACATTGGTCTTTATATGACCCGGTAAGGTGATGTCATGCCTAGCACACCTGGCCGGAGGACCTATTGTTATAGTTTCCTTTTTGACATGGTTAGTCATTCTTCTGTGAGGAAATTGTAAGACTTATTCTATAAGTTGTTCCTAATGGATCCTTTTGTTTCCAAAGTCTGATCTTCACCTGTTGACCAGGTCAATGCTATCTCGAGGCTTGTCTATGGTACTTCGATTTTTCAACAGGAGCATTTGAAGCACAATGCTAAATTTTCTTTATCATTTAACCTAACACCGTTGTATGGGTAATATCATGAGATTCCTCCCCCCTTACCTAAATGGTTTTCTACTTCCTATCATGTCATGGATATCATGCTCCGCTTGTCCTTGGGAAGGATATACCCCTGAAATATGTGTTTAAACACATTTTCTTTCCGTTGTTCTGATTAAAACTGACAACCATTTTTCCTTTCCATTGGTTTGTTTAAACCCTTATTGTGATCTGTATGATATAAGCAGTAATATTCCTTGCTTGTGTAAACACCTCGGTGTACAACTCTGTCAGTAAGACCCTGTTACTATTGTTGATGACATTCCGGTAGCCACCGATGGACGAGAACCTTGCCTATTGGTCCGCCTCGTTCAACGAGCAGAAAAATGGTTCTCTTCGTCCCTCGCCCTTGGTACTGATGTTGTTGCCGACATAACTGATAGGCTACCCTCTGACATGCCTTACTTACATGATCGTGCAAGGTGTCACCGCCCTTACTACTTTTACCCCACATGGTGGGCCCATAACCCACAATTCCACAGGATCGAAACCTGACTCTCCTGTACAACCCCTATTCCCAAAGTTATTCCTTGTGTGTGGCCTCGTATGTAATTCACGAGCCAAGTCTGAGAGATCATCAATTCTGGTATCAGACAAAATACTTATTCCCGTTGCTTGAAACCCCTTTCACGCCCTGTTTTAGGCATCGAACGATTGCCTGCCCGCTCGAAACTTCCCATGATACCTCCTTACTTTGCTCTTGTTATTTTCTTAAATTTCAATTCGAGAGTTACTTTTCGCCACCTTCCCCGATGTTATCGACCTGATAGTCGACCTTGTAGAGGTCTATTCTCCCGGAATGCCCACCCTTTATTCTTTCGTAAGTACGATGGAGTTCCCGAAGAAAGGATGCCGACTTCATCCTGATGACCTGAAGCAGAGAACTGAAGACATCAATGTATTGGACCGGCCTCTTCAAGAAGAGCAAGCTATAATGAGAAGACCCGCTAGATTCGTTACCAAACCTTCCCCCTTTCACTACCTCTTAAATCTCGGGACGAGATTTCCTGTAGTGGAGGAGAATTGTGACGCCCGGATAATTAAGCTACAGTAATTCTCTGCTAATGGTGCCACGTCACCACGATTACTGTTGCTAATCTCTCGTTAGTTCAAAAACCGGTTCAAAATTCAAATTTAAAATAAAGTCAAACGGTAAAAGTTTTCAAACTTTAAAACTAAAATGTTCGCATTGTTCAATAATTTCCTTGATCATTTGTCATGTTGAACCCAACCTTATTTGACCCACAAATTAACCCCTAGGAATTTATAAAGTGGTCCAACGGCAAATAAAATAGCCATTTCAAAATAAGAAAATATTTATACAATTCCAATTGACCTCAAACTTGGTATGTCATCCCAAAATATTGTGAAGTATTTAATTGACAAATTTCATCTACAACAAAATTCATTTAGTTCGAACTTCAAACAGAAACAAAGGAGAAATGCAAAACAGTAGTAGAATAAGAAGATTGGATATGGCACTGTGCACTTTGGCCCATTTAGCAACAGGAGCTAGGCCAGCCCAATTCCCCCTCTCCTTCTAAACTCTGTTCACTGAACAGACGCGTGACAACCATCCACGGCCATGGTCGTGCCTTGGCATGCGTGGCGGCCATCCGTGCCTCCCCTCGACCTATAAGGCGTCCTCCCGAAACCCTAGCCCTCTCTCATCCGGTTCGCCTGTTTCCCCATCGCGCCCCTCCCCATCTGCTCGAAATCGAGCTCAAAGGCTCGTGCGGTGACCGTGCTCGTCGTCACTGTTGTCGTGGCCACCGCCGTCGCTATCACAGGAGAAGGAGTCTAGGAGATCCGCCACTGTCAGCTTCGTCCGTCCCGGGCACCAGCTCAAGCCAGAGCGGCCCATGCACATGCCATCGCTGTCGTCTTCGTCACGTACATCGTCGATCGCCGTCGTCGATTTCCACCACTTCGGTCTACCCCCGGCCTCCTCGACCGTGCCCCCGAGCTCGCTGTGAGCTCCTCTCCCGGGTCCCCTCTCCCCCTGCTTCGATCTGTCACCGTTGAGGCCGTCCCCGCGCTCGGCCGCCATGGCCGGAGCTCGCTCCGCGCGCGCTCGCCCGCCCCCTGCCTATCCCGCCCGGCCACACTCTGAGCCGCCCACACGCGCGCTCGCAAGCCCTGCATCGCGCCCTTGCCTCGCCCCTGCGTGCCCGTGCATTCGCGCCTGCACCTGCTGCGGCTGCTTGCTCGGTGTACTGCCGGCGCTGCCGCTGTCTGTTGCTGTTGCGTTGCGGCTACCTGCCGCTGCTGCTTTGCCGCCGCCGCTGCTCGCCCTTTGCCTGCTGCTCTTGCACTGCTGTGCTGCTTGGCCGCTGCTTGCTGCTTTGCCTTTTGCTGCTCTGCTTACCACTGCCGCTAGCTACTACAGCTGGCTGCTACTGATGCTTGGGCATGGCCGGGCATGCGTGCACAACTTGCACATCCGGTTGTGCCTCTGGCCGGCTTGATTAATTAGAGATAGATTAGTTTTAGGATGAGACTAGTGGCTAAATAGCGTAATGTGTAGATGACATATGGGTCCCTTTCAATTAGATTAGTTTTACTTATTTGTTTAGGTACAACCTATGACATGTGAGTCACACATGCCCTTTTGACTAGTCAAATTGACTTGGTCAGTTTGGATTAAACTAAATATAATAAATCCAGAAATTTCAGAAAATACCTAAAACTTTGGAAAATCATAGAAAATTAACCATAACTCCGATGGAAAAACTTTGTACATGAAAGTTGCTCAAAACGACGAGACAAACCCGTATACGCAGCCGGTTCGTCCGCCACGCATCCCTAACCTATCGAACACGCAACTTTCCCCCACTCCGGCTCCTTTGCCCAAAAACGCGAAACACCGGGAATAATTTCCCGGATGTTCCCCCCTTCACCGGTACCACCTCGTACCGTGTTAGGGCACACCTAGCATCACGTTTTGTCATGTCATGCATCGTCATGCATTTTTTGCATTATATTTATTGTTTCTTCCCCCTCTTATCTCGCTAGACACCGAGACCGACGCCGCTGCTACCCAGTACGACTACGGAGTTGACGACCCCTCTCTCTTGCCAGAGCAACCAGGCAAGCCCCCCCCTTTGATCACCAGATATCGCCTACTCTTTTCTCTACTGCTTGCATTAGAGTAGTGTAGCATGTTACTGCTTTCCGTTAATCATATTCTGATGCATATCCTGTCCTTGCTACTACTGTTGTTCCCTTTACCTGCAATCCTAATGCTTAGTATAGGATGCTAGATTATCATCAGTGGCCATACATTCTTGTCCGTCTGCCATGCTATATTATCGGGCCATGATCACTCGGGAGGTGATCACGGGTATATACTATATACTTTATACATGATACAGGTGGTGACTAAAGTCGGGTCGGCTTGTGGAGCACCCGCGAGTGATTCACGGATTGGGGGCTGAAAGGACCTTTGTCCCAACGGCCCTCTGTGTGGATCTTTGTGGCGAAGCGACAGGGCAGGTTGTGACCACCTAGGAGAGAGGTGGGACTGGCCCTGGTCGGTGTTCGCGGATACTTAACACGTTTAACGAGATCTTGATATTTGATGTGAGTCTGGCTACTGGCCTATACGCACTAACCATCTACGCGGGGACAGTTATGGGCACTCGACGTCGTGGTATCAGCCGAAGCCTTCGTGACGTCAGCGACTAAGTGGCGCGCGCCGGATTGGACCGTAAGCCTGCTCTTGTATTAAGGGGGCTAGTTCTGCTTCCGGCCGCGTACGCAACATGCAGGTGTGCAATGGGCGATGGGCCCAGACCCCTGCGCCATAGGATTTAGACCGGCGTGCTGACCTCTCTGTTGTGCCTAGGTAGGGCTGCGACATGTTGATCTTCCGAGGCCGGGCATGACCCAGGAAAGTGTGTCCGGCCAAATGGGATCGAGCGTGTTGGGTTATGTGGTGCACCCCTGCAGGGAAGTTAATCTATTCGAATAGCTGTGATCTTCAGTAACAGGACGACTTGGAGTTGTACCTTGACCTTATGACAACTAGAACCGGATACTTAATAAAACACACCCTTTCAAGTGCCAGATACAACCGGTGATCGCTCTCTCACAGGGCGTCGAGGGGAGGATCATCGGTTAGGGTTATGCTATGCGATGCTACTTGGAGGACGTCAGTCTACTCTCTTCTACATGCTGCAAGACGGAGGCTGCCAGAAGCGTAGTCTTCAACAGGATTAGCTATCTCCCTTTTATTCTGGCATTCTGCAGTTCAGTCCACCGATATGGCCCTTTACACATATACCTATGCATATGTAGTGTAGCTCCTTGCTTGCGAGTACTTTGGATGAGTACTCACGGTTGCTTTCTCCTTCTTTTTCCCCTATCCCTTCTACCTGGTTGTCGCAACCAGATGATGGAGCCCAGGATCCAGACGCCACCGTCGACGACGACTCCTACTACACCGAAGGTGCCTACTACTACGTGCTGCCCGCTGACGATGACCAGGAGTAGTTAGGAGGATCCCAGGCAGGAGGCCTGCGCCTCTTTCGATCTGTATCCCAGTTTGTGCTAGCCTTCTTAAGGCAAACTTGTTTAACTTATGTCTGTACTCAGATATTGTTGCTTCCACTGACTCGTCTATGATCGAGCTCTTGTATTCGAGCCCTCGAGGCCCCTGGCTTGTAATATGATGCTTGTATGACTTATTTTGTTTGTAGAGTTGTGTTGTGATATATTCCCGTGAGTCCTTGATCTTGATCGTACACATTTGCGTGCATGATTAGTGTATGATTGAATCGTGGCGTCACACATCCTTCTTCTTCACAAAAAGAACACCACAACCCCACGGAGAAGAACTAGGCCGGATGAGACCCATTTTCTCTTGAATATCGAGTTGTTTCTTCAGCTCCTTCAACTCTTCAGGTCCGAGCTTGTAAGGACGCTTGCACACAGGTTCCGTGCCAGGCTCAAGATCAATAATGAATTCAACTGGCCGGTGCGGAGGCATTCCTGGAAGTTCTTCTGGAAAGACGTCTTGATATTCGCAAAAGACTGGAATTTGCGAGATGGCATCCAGTTCACCCTTCTCATTGAGAGAAAACAGACGGATGGTATTATCCCGGGCGGCAAAGACAATTACATCCTCAGACGAATGAGTCAATTGAATCTGCCTTGCTGTACAATCAAGTTGAGCCTTGTGCTTAGAAAGTCAATCCATTCCGAGAATAAGATCAATATTCGAGTTACCAAGAACCATTGGAGAAGCCAGAAACTTGAAATCACCCATCATGATAGAAATATTCGGAATCTCGTGGTTAGCGAGCAAACATTTACCCGGAGAGACAACTGCTAACGGTTTATGCATAACTTGGGAAGTCAACTCATGCTTAGATGCAAAAGGTTTTGAGATAAAGCAATGCGATGCACCAGTGTCAAAAAGAACTTTTGCAGGAATATCATTAACAGGAAGGTTACCCATGATGACATCTGGCGAATCCTCTGCCTGAGCTGCATTCATCAAGTTGACCTTGGCGGACTTGGGGTTATGCTTGACCACAGCTGTACTTGCCGATCTGACAGGAGGAGGAGGAGGAAGACGCCTCTGGTTGAAACACCTGTTGGCATAGTGACCCTTCTGTTGGCACTTGATGCACGTGACCTCTGAAAGCGGACGGTGATACGGAGCACTCGATCTTGGAGCTTGAGATGAAGTCTTGTTCTGAAAGCCAGGGTTGGGTGGGTGGGAAGAACCACTGCCACCTTTGCTCTTCTGCTGATACGGCTGACGAAACGGAGGAGGAGGAAGCCAATACTTCTGCTGCTTGGCCACTTGAGTAGAGGAAGAAGGAGTAACATCTCTGACTCGCTTCTTGGAAGCATCACACTTCAGCTGAGCGGCCTCTTGCTTCAATGCCATGTTGTAGAAATCATCGTATCTCAAGGGCTCAAAGAGAACAAGAGCTAGCTGAATTTCTTCTCTGAGACCACCCCTGAACTGGTATATCATACTCTTCTCATCAGGTACGTCCTGCTTGGCAAAGCGGGCGAGCTTCTGAAACAACTTGTTGTAGTCATAGACAGACAAAGAGCCTTGCTTCATGTTGCGGAATTCCTCACGCTTGCTTTCAACCACGCTCTGAGGGATATGATGAGCTCGGAAATCTCGACGGAAATCATCCCAAGTGATAACACATCCACCTCTGGAATCCTTGTACTGCTGGAACCATTCTGCAGCTTGATCTTTGAGTTGGAAAGAAGCGAACTTAACAAAGTCCTCAGGCCTGACGTTACTGCACTCGAAATGCTTGCACAGATCCACTAGCCAATCGTCAGCATCGGTTGCCTCAACACAATTGCTGAAAGTCTTTGGCCCATTAGCAAGGAACTGGTTGAGTGTAGCAAAGTGATTCTGATTGTTGCCTTGGTTCCCTTGGTTGCCTTGATTGCGCTCTTGGAGAATTTGCATGATCAACTGTGTGTTTGCATTGGTTGCAGCCATCACAGCTTGCCATGCCTCCGGAGGAGGTGGAGGTGGTGGCGGATTAGGATTCGGAGTCGTGCGTGTTGGAGGAGCCATCCTGAAGAGGTTGACGTCCATTAGCACATGATAGGCAACTATTGAAGCTGAATCCAACAGAATGAAAATTGCAACATATAGTCTTCACATCCGAACAAAATGAACGAATGCATTCCTCTTGAAATGGTCACATATCCATAAATTGAGAAGCCACTTAGAATTAAGGTAGAGAAATAAATCAACAAGGTACGGATCAAGAATGAATAATCGGTAAGAAATCCCAATCTCAAACCAATATCCGTGGAAGAAGAACTAGAGCTACTAGAATTCCCACCTATGAAACTCCCGAACCTTTCCGGTTATGCAATCAGGTGTTGGGGATACAGGGGAAGCATAATATCTCACCCAAAGTAGCAAATCCTACATCCAGCTGTATCCATCCTTCAACACATAACCAAGAAACCTTCGGAAACCATCTACCTCAACCTTCGAAAAGCATCCGTTATACAAGTTATGGCGATACTCCCGAACTCCCGCCCCAATACTGGGTGGCGTCGAGGTTATCTCACCAACGAACTGCATAAAAGAGATTTTCGATGTCGGCGTACTAATCTCAGGTATTCCAGAACTGCAAGGATAAAATTATGATGACAACACCTCAGAGCTCAACTCCCCGTGACACTTCCACTAAACCCCTGACAGGAGGCACCAAGACAATGTTCTCATCATAAAACCATCGGAACGATCCCAAGATACCCGCGTGATCCTAAAAATTTTTAGTGAAATTTGAGAAGAGAAGAGTCAAAACTCTACGTCAGGATGCCTTACCAGAGCGATGAGGAGACTGGGAAGTAAAAAAGAATTCCTAAACTCTCTGATATATAATTCCTAAATGACTCAAAACATTTTTCTAGACACAACTCGGCTGCTAAAAACGATCAAGCAATGGGGCTCCTAAGGTCGGGGAAGGCTCTGATTACCAACTTGTAACACTCTCGATGCGACTATATCTCCCACGTGTCGAGGCACGACTTAGAGGCATAATCGCATTGAAGGCATATGTCGCAAGTTAGGCAATCTTCACAACATCCCATGCAATATAATTCATAAAGGGGAGATAACATAGTTGGCTTACACTCGCCACGTCAATCAAGTACATAAATAACATTACATCATCCAAACACTCATGGCCCGACTACGGCGCCAAAATAAAAGATAACCCAACATGCGACACGGTCCCGATCACCCCCAACAGGGCACCACTACTGATCATCAGGAAAGGAAACATAGTATCGTTGAGAGTCCTCGTCGAACTCCCACTTGAGCTCAAACGCGTCTCCTGGAGCGGAATCATCAGGCCCTGCATCTGGTGTAATAGTAATCTGTGAGCCACAGGGACTCAGCAATCTCGCACCCTCGCGATCAAAACTATTTAAGCTTATAGGTAAGGCAGGGTAAATATAAGTGGAGCTGCAGCAAGCGACTAGCAAAATATGGTGGCTAACTTATTCGCAAAAGAGAGCGAGAAGAGGAGGCAAAGCGCGAGTGAGAAACTAGAGAACAACCTGCGCAAACATTACTCCAACACCGTGTCCACTTCCCGGACTCCACCGAGAAGAGGACATCACGGTAACACACTCAGTTGATTCATTTTAATTAATTAAGGCTCAAGTTATCTACAACCGGATATTAACAAATTCCCATCTGCCCATAACCGTGGGCACGGCTTTCGAAAGTTCAAATCCCATGCCGGGGAGTCCCAACTTAGCCCATGACAAGCTCTCACGGTCAACGAAGGAATAGACCTCCTCCCAAGATGTTCCGATCAGACTCGGTATCTCGGTTCTTCAAGACACTTCGACAGGTTAAAACAAGACCAGCAACACCGCCCGAATGTGCCGACAAATCCCGATAGGAGCTGCACATATCTCTTTCTAAGGGCACACTCAGATTCTCCAAACTTTCGGTAGGCCAGCCCAGAGTTGCCCCTGGTAGCCACCGGCGGCTGACAGTTTGGACCAACACTTAGAGGAGCACTGGCCCGGGGGGGTTTAAATAAGATGACCCTTGGGCTTCGGAAACCCAAGGGAAAAAGAGGCTAGGTGGAAAATGGTAAAACCAAGGTTGGGCATTGCTAGAAAAGCTTTAATCAAGGCGAACTATCAAGGGGTTCCCATTATAACCCAACCGCGTAAGGAACGCAAAATCCGGGAACATAACACCGATATGACGGAAACTAGGGCGGCAAGAGTGGAACAAAACACTAGGCGAGAGGCCGAGCCTTCCACCATTTACCAAGTATATAGATGCATTAAGATAACAAGATAATATAATGATATCCCAACAAGTAAATAAATGTTCCAACAAGGAACGGCCTTCAATCTTCACCTGCAACTAGCAACGCTATAAGAGGGGCTGAGCAAAGCGGTAACATAGCCAATCAACGGTTTGCTAGGACAAGGTGGGTTAGAGGTTGACATGGCAATTTGGGAGGCTTGAAAGCAAGTGGTAGGCATCGTAGCATTGGCATAGCAAAAGAGCGAGCAATCTAGCATAGCAAAGATAGTAGTGATTTCGAGGGTATGATCATCTTGCCTGCACGGTTGTCAGAGTTGACTGGATCCTCGAAAGCAAACTCAATGGGCTCTTCGTTAGCGAACTCGTCTCCCGGCTCTACCCAAACAAGACAAACAAGCAACAAGGACACAATCAACCACGTGCAACTCAAACAATATGATGCAAAGATGATATGCTATGCGGGATGCGATGCGGGATGCATATGCAAGATATGACAGGAAATGCAAGAACCTAGACACAACTTGGAAATCCAAGTGTGTCACTGGAAAGGTGAGAGAAATCGCTTGAAAACGATATAAAGAACGCCGGAATCGGAGTTATAGTTTGGAAATGGCAAGCGATTCAAATATGACACCGGTCTGCGATTTACAACAAGTAGCCATCTAAATGCAATGAAATGAACATGCTACATCACCCAAACATGACAACAAAATACATGGCAGGGATGCATTCAAGATTCTTAACAAAAGTCTAGCACTGAGCTACGGCCAATTCATCCATTAACAGGTTCAAACAAGCATGGCAAAAATGCATATGGCAAACAGATCTCAGACTTAGTGAAATTAACACTTGTCTGGAATTTCAGATCAGGTAGCACTCTTCGAGCAACAAAACTACATGCTACAGGACCTGAACATGGCAAAGCAAAGCATGGCATGGAGCTACTCAAAGAGCTTAACAAAAGTCCCTTAGTGACCTTGAGCCAAAAAGGACCAGAAAATACAATTGCAAACATGTGAACATAGCAAAAACATAATCAGATCACAGACTTAGTGAAAACTGGAGCATGCTGAAAACAGATATCAAGTAGGCATGTTTACGAGCTCGACGCACTCACTAGAGAGCAAGTCATGATAAGATAAGTATACACCCATCAAGAAGGCACAAAATGCAAGCTAGACATGGCAAGAACAATAGCATAGCATGCAGGGGTCAACTACAACATCATCGGCAAAATTGCAAACAAGTTGACAATCTGTCCAGATTCACAAAGTAGCAAAAGTAGAACTCGATTGACTCAATCTAGGGTGCTCCATAATTGCAAACAAAGACATGGATGAATAGAGCACTACAATATTAACAAAACATCCTTACTGATCATCCTCAAAAGAGGCACGGATCACTAGGAAACAACATGAACATATGGCCATATGAGATAAACAGATCAAGGACTTAGTGGAATTGCTAAGTTCCTGAAAACAGAATTACCGAGTGCACCACTTTGCAAGCTTGTGCTAGTCACCACACACATCACAAAAATACATGGGTTGCACCTCTGGAAATATGACAAAACCCTTAACAAAACATATGTAGAACATCAGGGCATATCATGCACACAATAATCATGGCAAAAATGACAAAAAGCTAAATGGAGTAGCAGATCTGACAATTATCTCAAGTAGTCCTCTTTTAACAGCATTTCGGGCATCAAGATGAACTCAAATGAAAATGATGCAATGAAATGAAATGATGTACTCTCTGAGATGAACATTTTGATATGCTATATGCATGAATCGGAGCTACGGATACAAAGATACGATGCTATGAACATGAGCACTTGGATCTGGGATTTCGAGGACTTAGAAGAAAAACAACCTCTGCGAAAAGTCAACGCGGGACGGGCTCGACCCGAGACGAAAGGATCCGGGCGGGGCAAGGGCGTTTGGTTCACCGACTTGGTGGATCTGATCCAGCTTTGGCCCGGATCTCACCGGAGGGGAGGCGACGCCGGTGGCCGGCGGTGACGTCTGCGGGGAGGGCGGCACGGAGGCGCCGGGCGGTGGCCGGAGCATGTGCGGGAGCGGGTGCCCGCGGGAGGCGGTGGTGCGACGAGGCGCTTGCGGCAGCGTGGCGAGGCACTAGCGGCGGTGCG
>NC_041392.1:171568286-171572193 GCF_002162155.2 Triticum dicoccoides
GTGAGCGGGCGGCAGCGCGTGAGCGGGCTGCGCGGCGGCGGATGGTCGTGGACCTCGGGGGCCCGACCTGGGCCTCTCGGGCCGGCGGCGCGCGACGAAGTGGGGCGGCGGCGCGGATCCAATGGAGGCATGACACGTGGCGGCGGCGGCGGATCCGGACACGTCCGGCCGTCCGTATTTTGTCCGGCGGCTGGAGGAGGAGGGGAACTAGGGTTTCGTCCGTGATTCGAATGGGGGAGATATATATAGGCATAGAGGGAGCTAGGAGAGTCCAAATGAGGTGCGGTTTTCGGCCACGCGATCGTGATCGAACACTCTAGATGATGAAGAAGGCTTAGGTGGGTTTTGGACCAAATTGGAGGGGTGTTGGGCTGCAACACACACGAGGCCTTTTCGGTCCCTCGATTAACCGTTGGAGTATCAAACGAAGTCCAAATGATACGAAACTTGACAGGCGGTCTACCGGTAGTAAACCAAGGCCGCTTGGCAAGTCTTGGTCCAATCCAGAAATGTTTAATCCCCACACACGAAAGAAAGGTAGAAATAACCACCGGAGGAGAACGAAGCGCCGGAATGCAAAACGGACAACGGGGAAAAAGCTCGAATGCATGAGACAAACACGTATGCAAATGAAATGCACATGATGACATGATATGAGATGCATGACAACGGCAACAACACACGGAGACAAAGACCCGAACCCGAGAAAATAAAATAACTTAACACCAGAAACGGCAAGAGTTGGAGTACAAATTGAGAAAGTTACATCCGGGGTGTTACACAAAACTAGTAATGGCGCACCACACACCAGGTGAGCCATTAGTAATATGGTCACTAATGGCGCACCCATATCTGGTGCGTCATTGCTATATAGCAGTGGCGCACCACATACATGGTGCCATTAATGTCCATATTAGCTATAGCTATTTTTGTAGTAGTGTTGCTCCATGTGTTTGTCAATTCATTAATTCACTCTAATCATCATGTTGCATAGCCTGGACGTGATGTCGTGTTGTACCACAAATCTGAAGGCAGGCCATTTATGTGAATACATTTCTGGATAAAGCTCAAGGGACACATTATGTGGGACGAAATGTGGATTCTAACTCGAGTATCGTTGAATTTGGAACTGGTGAATTCGAAAAACTTGTTAAACATTGGGTTTGTCTTAGACGTAACATTTACATTTGAACGGTTGTTGTACTATGGATATTTGCATGTTATTTTATGGATGAATTATGCTATTTTCTATTATTATTTTGAGTGTGGCGTTCTTAGGGGAAAAAAAGATATTGGCCGGCTCTCGTATCTGTGTATGTGGATGAGTCCAGGACAAATAATATGCCCATTTTAAGGGCTGCGTTGGAGATACCCTTAGCACACTTTCACCCGTCCCCATAGCCCTTTTAACTCCTAAATTTTTAGAGCCCCCAAATATCACTAGCTCCATCCCGACATTGAAGATATTCCTCTCAACCCCACCTCACAATCCTGATTTGTAGGAGGAGGGAAATTTCCAGTTCCAACCACCCAACCGCGAAGCTACGTGCGGGCAAACACATGGCGTCGCTATATTACGGACGGAAATCACATGCATTTCCCTTTATATTTACAACAAGTTGACGAAACACTTGGGTTCCCGGCCAATGGATGGGAAGACACTATACGTATTACGGATAACCACGAGGAGTCTATGACCACGTACACCCTCGTGTCATGTGGTTGTTGAAATGTTGATAACCATAAGTTTGCTTATGCACACAGGCATATGAACCCATGAAGTTCAGTTCTCCACGCAACTAATTTAACCATGCGCTTATCTCTCTCTTTATTTCCTTTGCGGGGGGAGTCACATGCTTATCTCTGAAACTACAGTGGACCGTTTCAAAGAATTTGAATCCAGAGTCAGCGCATGCAACACGAGCCGATTGGCAGATCAAGCCATGCAGATGGATTCGTGCAAGTCAAGCTGGCAGGAAAAATGGATCGATGGATCGTTCCGTGAACATGCAATTTTTTAAATATATGCCAAAATATTTGAAAAAAAGGGTGATGCTTTGTCAGGCTGAACCGATCCGGCCGGTATGCGCCTTTAACGACGGCCGGTCTGAAAATGTCGTCAGTGAGTCGTTGCAGGGGAGTGATAAAGCGAGGGACGGCGCTATCTGGAAGATGGGCCTGAAGGCAGCCCCGCACTAGCCAGCCAGTGGCCACCTTCCCTCGCCAGTGGCTACCCGCTTGCAGCTCCTCCGGCGGTTTTCGTCGTTGCGGCCGACGACATCCATCCGTCTGCTAAACGATTTCCATGCAGCATAGATTCACGTACTATGATCATGGCTTTCTGGACCCAGCGCGGTAACGGGGCAGGTGACATCGTCCTGAATCGGAGGACCTCGTGCTCTACTCTGAAATTTACCTTCGATTCCGAGCACCTCTTTCCCGGCTGCCAAATTACGTTCCCCTTCGAAGCTGGTTTCGCCTGCCTCAGTCAGTGGCCACCGGCCGAAGCCACACACAAGTGGCGTACAGCGCATGCAGCCGATGGGCCGATCGATGCTGGCATAGTGGTGCTGACCGGAATGCATTTCTTTGGACCCTGCAGCCTGCTATCTTGTTTTTCTTGCTTGCTTTTTGTTATAAGAATGAATGGATCAGGCATAAATTCAGGTCTCCTTCATGGCAAGGGCACTTTAATCTATGTGGTGTCCGTGCCTCCATGTTACTAGCTGCGCCCATATATCTAAGTAGACATGGAAATGGCCTGTCCTTTTATAGCTGCTGCTTTATTTGCTTCATTTGTGCCCACAACTTTTTTGCAGGAATTCTATCAGGTTAGCGTCTGTGTCAGGCAATGTTATTAAAAGGAGATCTATCGTAGTTTAATCACGTAAAAGGGACATTGGCTTGTAACTTGTAAGCATGCACTGTCATACGCCATCTGTTATCGTGATGGTTCAGTTTACCTCGGAGACATGCCGCCATGCATGCCAACCAAGTGACTGTCAACTCTGCTAAAAGACGAGAGTAACGTACTATGGGCCCGTTCGGAAACACTCCCACTTCCGACTCCACGGAGCTGAAGTGGTGCAGCGGAGTGGCGCGCAGTTCATTTTTACGGAGCTGCCATTTCGTGGCTCCACATTTCAGCGCTGGGCGGAGCGGAATAGCGGGAGCGGTCCGTTGTCGAACAGGCATATGTCTCCATCTTTTCAGCAATGGTTCAGAAACTTGGCCGCCCTTTCAGGACCAATATTTAAGGAATTGATTGATCTATAATCATATCTTCTGCAATTTAATGAAAAGAGCTACTATATGCAGACAGACAGTTCATGACTGGTTTGGAACCTGCAAGCTCCATAAAACATAACCTCTGCATCTGGACGATACTTGCAGTCACTTTATTAATTGTTCACACAAGACATTACAAAGTAATACAACAGTAAGACTAAAGCCACCATTTAGGCAACATCTGTCGCTATTCCCATCTAATTGATGAAGGAATGTTGATAGTCTGGGCCTAATACCAAACAGACCTCGCAGCCAAACCTAACATCTAAGACCTGAGATCCCATCCAGGATGTCTGCCGGGTATGGGGCACCCACCGGTCCGGCACATTCCTCAACCAGGACGCCTGCCGGGTATGAGACTGCTGCAGCCACCCGCCACCAATCCATCTTCAGAGTTGTACCGCTGCATCTATCTTGCACGGTCTAGCTGCCATCGACGCCACCACGACGACAGACCACGACACCCTCCTGCGCGAGTCCATCTCCACGCATCGGATGCCGAGTCACCACAGCACCATGGCGCCGAGATCCACCGCCATCAATGAGTGAGATGATGCATCGCTCCATCAAAGAATCCGTCCACTGGTCCCACAAACCCGACTCTCAGATCATATAGGAA
>NC_041392.1:171572603-171600165 GCF_002162155.2 Triticum dicoccoides
TTGGATATCACAACAAAACACAAAGAGTGTCTGGCACTCTGGTGTGATATTCATCACGATACTGTGCCACCAAAAGAACAAAAAACTCAAAGAACAAATTATGTACTTTTTCTACCTTTGTCCGAAAATACTTGCCATCAAAATGGACAAAAATGAATGTATCTAGAACTAAAATGCATCTACATACATTCTCTTTTATTCATTTTGATGATAAGTATTTCTGGACGAAGAGAGTACAATTTTAATTATGTGTTAATTAACGTGAAAATTTCGTCCTCAACACCCCCAACCCTTGAAAGCAAACCAAAGAATCTTTCAAAGGAAAAGAGGAGACTAAAGAAGCACGCGAAAAGAGTGCTAAACAAAACCAAAGAAGCTAGCACGTCAGCATGCTTTCGTTTCATTTTGTCCTGTCCTAATCTCCTTATTACCCCGGGCGACGCTTAAAAACCACGTTCATACGTCCAAATATCCCACATAATAATGAACACAAAACGTGTTCGTACGTGATCCTGCCGGGCCTTGTGTTCTGGCGCGATTCAAAACTGTAAGCACTACACGCAGCGATGTCGTTACGACGTTGGGGTTGCAGGGCATGTTGCCAATGCATATGCATGTGCTAAATCGATTAACAGGTTTTTCGCGGAAGAAAAAGATTAACAGGCTCACATGCATATGTCAACCCTCCTGTCTTATCGTCCCGCGAACTATATATCGATAGAGGGACGTACCTAATCATCAAGACGAGTGATTAGTGTCTTGCGGTAGGTAATTAGTCTGGCCTAACAGCTCCACCTACGTACGCGCGTGCACAAGGTGGTGGCTCAACATTGGCCAAAGTGGAACTAGTCTGCCGTGACGTCCATCACGACAACAATCAGCATGGATCTTAGTATAATTATTAAGCTTGATCGATGGAGTATTGCAGAATAGTGCATCACGATCAACGTGCGTACACAAGTTGCATGCGGCTGGCTGTGGCTGGTACAGTGGGATAGAAGTAGGCCGGGGAGGACACGGGAAAGGTGGGTGCAACCGGCGCGAACGAACCCAGCGGCGGAAAGCCGGGGAAGCGGGCTCGTGAGCAGAACGATCGATCGGGAGCTATGTAGCCACTGGCCCGGACAACGCATGGGTAGGCATGGACCGACCCGACGTGCGTGACTACGCGCGCGGACGAGAGCTAGCTTTTGCCCCCGTCACGGGAAGGCCGGACGGCATAGAGCTGCGTGTGCGGTGAGCCTCTGCTGCTTTTTGGACACTTTAAGTGCCAATTGTGAAGTCAGGTTCGATGACAGCCACTGGAGAAAGAATTGCCGACACTCGTAACTTTTAGATTTTGGTCGCCATGTGTGGTTGCTTGAACCGCATCATCCTGTAGCAATTCCTACAAACCTCATTGTTGAATAAAGATTAACGATTTTTCTCAAAAAGAAAACAGAACTCATGATATGAAAATTCAGTTATACATGTTGCAGCAGATTTTGTATAAGGGTATCAATATTTTTTTTGTCAATGATGATTTTTTGACTGAAATTATGAAATATATTTTTTACAACGTGTAACAAATTCTTATATGAGACAACATTTTCGCATACAAACTAACGGTCAAAAGTACCATCAAAAAGACATACTTGCATTTTGGGTCGGAGCAAGTATTTGGCTTACTAACTTGCTACACTTCCTTAGCCAGACTTGTGACCAATTTCTTGTAAACTCATCTTTTTTCATCGGTTTTCATTTCTTAAGGTAGTTTTGTAGCACGCTCCCCCAAAACGAGCCAACTTCGCATACAGCTTTTTCACTGAAGTCTAGCTTGTGATGTTACGACTATGAACTCAAATAGTAGATGGACTTATTCAAGCTTAAATTGTAATAGCTGAATGTTCCTTTTTCTTTTCCTGTTTAAAGAATTCTTGGAAGACAGCAATTGTGGTAGCCCTATTAATGCTGGACGCAAAACCTAAACCAAGACAACATAAACCGAAACGTGTTAATGTTGTCCGCAATACAAATCCTTGGCAGTTTAAGTTTGGCTCTGAGGAAAAAGGTGCTGCTATGATAGCTTGGGATGTTGTCTGCCAGCAAAAGACACATGGAGGATTAGGGGTGACTGATATCTTGTGCATAATCAGGCTCTTCTGCTAAAAACCTCCACAAATTTTTCAACAAGTATAACTTGCCTTGGGTAAAACTCCTCTGGGAGACATATTACACCTCCTCTCCTCCTCAAGGCAGAACGGAAGGCTCATCATGGTGGAAAGCTCATCCCCTTATACAAAATCTGCTGCAACATGCACTGCTGGAACTGGAGACACTATTCACTTCTGGACAGATAAATGGCAAAGATACTCCACTGATTCAGCAATACCCTGAACTTCATTCATTTGCAAAAACTGAAATTTCTTCTTTGGCCAAGTTCAGAGAGACCTCTGAGCTGCTAGAGAACTTCCACACTCCTCTGTCTGGCCCAGCTTATCACCAGTTCAATGATCTACTGCCAAAACTGAACTTTCCCCCAATAACTCTGAAGACAAATGGTCTTACATTTGGAAGCCCGGTCAATTTTCAGTTAAACGGATGTACAAGCACCTCATGGGGCCAACGAAAGCAAATGCATTGTTTCAAGGATTGTGGAAAGCTGCTAGCAGAATCAGGCACACGATATTCTTTCGGTTACTCCTCTATGACAGAGTCAGTACAAGAAGCTTACTCAAAAGAAAGAATTTCTTCCTGCAATCTTACAACTGTGCAATTTGCAATGAGCAGATGGAGGAAACCATACTCCCATCTTTTTTGGGACTGTCCTTTTGCCCAATCTTGCTGGGAATTCATTGCTCCAAATAGATCAAGAGGGATCTCAGTCTTTAATGAAATAACTCTGTTACTGCAAGCATTCCCCATGCAAATTGCTATGGATGTTGTCATTATGAGCTGCTGGAACATTTGGATGCAAAGAAATGGGAAGATTTTCCAAAATGAAGCACCAACAAAGGAGGCTGGGAATTTCAAGTTCAAACAGGACCTTTTAGGTCAAGCACAGAACCAAGACAAAGAACATTGCCATTCTTGAGCAATGGATTGATTCGGGCCTCTAAGTCTTTCTTGCTTAAGTGATTCATTACTTTCCCATGTTGGAGAAAACTGGAATAGGATAGTTTAGCAGGGAGCTCTTCCCTTGTAATTTGTACATATTTATTTAATTAATACAAAATTACCGTAGAACAATTGTTGTACGGCTTCAGGGTAAAAAAAAACTAAGACCCTTCTAGAGGAATGTCACCTATAAATCTGTACTGTGAGTGACAAGCCATATAGTTTAACTGAATAATAGCATTTGTCATGTCCAGAAAAAGGAAAACACATATGCACCTGGAATAGATCCATCGGTCGTAAGTCACAAAGTGATAATGTCAACATGCCCACAATAACTACTGTTTCAGTGAGTGGAAAAAGCGACTCATCAATGTCAAAAACAAAACCATATAAAGAACAGGGGAGCTGAAAACTTTGCTGGACCAGAGTCAACTGTAAAAGGCTCGGAACAGGTTAAAAAAATTGTTGTGAAAATGCCTGAAATTCAGCTTTGACACATAAACCGGTCTTCTACATGAATGCTACTCCTTCCGTCCCATAATATAAGACATTATTACATCCAATATACTCGCATATGGGATGTAATAACGTCTTATATTATGGGACAGAGGGAGTATCATACATTCATTCCACAAATTAAGAAATCAAAGTTTAACCTATAATATTTTACCCTTAGCCAATGTAGGTGATATAAATGAGATATATACATATACTATACATACTGCACTAGTGAGAATGTTAAGGACAATGTACATTTGCATACACCCTGAAATTTTAACAACTTATTTGTTAATCTTGGACATCAGGAGGCTCTATCCAGTCGCTCAACCTCTAGTGCTATTTCATTACGCCTTGCAAAAGGAAGTGTGAAAGGGGGATTATACTGCAAATTCAACGAAACCAGTTTGTTAATCTATACATCAAAGTACGAACCAATCCTTGTTATCTAGGACACTGAAACAAGTTTTACCTGTGCAATTTCCACCACTGAATCCTCTTTCAGTTGATACTGGGTATCTTTCTGGAGAGATTTCCGCAACCTGGATTCCCTCTGGCTTATGTCATCATCTGTAACCAAACCTGTTTCAACATACAGAATTTTTTTAAAATCACTGTTAGTGTGGTGCATAAAGATTGCAATATAGATAGGGCTCATAACTAGGCATACACATACAAGAATACAAAAGGAATGAAGATAGGTCATTGCTACAACTTGCCTTGAAAACATGATGATTTCCTAAACATTTGAGAGTTTGAATATCTTACATCAATTAGTAGAATGAGATAAAAAAATTAGGTTCATAATACCGCTGGAAACTTTTGATATTTCTCTATCAAGAACATAAGTTGAAAGATGGAGTATTGATATAGAATTTGTGTGTACCTTTATTCAATGCTCTGCTAAGATGGAAGGGTAAAGTAGGTGGTCCTCTTTTCGAACAGACAACTTCACACGGTTTGGAGGTTTCATTTGTGATATTATGGAAGTAGACCCAAATTAGGTGTATTATGTTGGTGCTAGTACTTGGTACATGTTCAGAGTTCAGGATTCAGGAAGCAGCTACAATTCAGATCTTTCTTAGTTATTTTCGATGGCTTACATAGTACAGCTAGTGCTAATGCAGGCACTCAGGGAATATCCCCTCTGCTTTTTCTACTCATTTTTTCAGCAAAGAAAATGAGGACAGGACGTGAACTTTAATGGACTAACGTCACACATGAAAGGTTGTGCCAATAACCACCAATTTGCTTCAACATTTAAATAGATAGTTGCTCGATAAAAGTCAAAGCAATTGAATGCATCTTTTCATATTTGAAACAAAAATGCAAGTTGGAATGAAGTAAAGAGGTTAACAGATGGACCTGGAAAGGCCGCAACCGCTACAATTTTGCTGGGCACCTCCTTGATAGTCACAGATGGGTCTTTTGCCTGAGGCAAGTCTGGGCCATATTTTGATGGCATCACAAAAGACATCTTCCACTTATTTTCATCAGCTGACTGCAGGTGACAACATATGTTAAAATTCAATTCGGCAGTTTATAATAATATTTTTGTTGAACAATCAGTTTCTAATAACGTGCTAACTCGTAAGCACATCGAATGCTCATCGAGCAAATAGAGACAAGTCAGAACTCAGAAGAATGGGCTCATGAGAAAGTCATATAGAGCATGCCTTCTTTGTTATAACTGGGGTGGTCATGTCCATCGTTTCACCGCGAACTTCCTCCTTCCGAGTAAAAACAGGGGTTGTCATTTCCATTTGTTCGGACCTTGTGTTCTGAAAGGAAGCATACCATCATAAATTTCCCTTCAGTTGAAGCATTTAATCAAATGAATTCCTTTCACAGCACAACACAGCAAAGGAAGGAAACATATGAATTACCTTACCGAATAAGTAAGACGCCAGCACGTTGAACGACTGAGACGATCCGTTGAAATCAAACCCGGTTCTTCCAGGCATCGTCGTCTCAGCGACATAGTACGACTGACGAGAATTGACAACAGAAGAGGGCGTCACTCATTAAGTATGAAGACTGACCACGCTTCCTCGACGCATGTTCCTAGCTACTGTACTATAGAAGAGCACTTTGGTGGATAACAACAAAGCATCACCTCCACTTGTCTGATCTCGTACTCCTCCTCACGCTTCAGGACGCGGAACGGGACGGTCTCGAGGTCAGGAACTGCGAAAGCACGGGGGAATTTCAGTAAGCAAGTCCCAGAACCCTAGAGTTTTTTGGGCAAAATGGAGCGTTTCCTCGGGTAGGGAATTTCGGCGAGCACTGACCGGACATGAGGGCCTCCTCGAGGGTCCGTGGCTCGAAGCGGCCGGAAGGGAGAGCGTATTTGGCGGCCTCGGTGACGAGGTCGACGGCGCGGCGCTGCGAGGCGGCGAGGGCCTGCGAGACGAGCGCCAGCACCAGCGACCCGCGGGCCTCGGCGCCGCTGCTGGTGCGGGTTCCGGCGGCCACGACCGTCAGCGCGGGCCGCCGGCCGCGGGGCCGCTCGCCTCGGGCTCGGACGGCGCGCGGCGGCGGCCGCACGGCGGGCAAGCAGGGGAACGCCATTTGATCAGTCTCGGGCGGCGCTGCGTGGTGGTAATGAGCCGGAGCTCTGGCGCCGGAGGGGGAGCGCGGGGCCGTGGCATGCGCCTCGCCACGTGGCGAGGCGAGCCAAGGGATAAAAATGTTTTCTTAAAACAAGCCCATGAACTTTTTTTTCGATGAGAGGGGCCACATGACCCCATTTTCATTAAGAAAATGGAGTCTTTTACAAGCAAGGTGCAGTACACTTTTTACATCCCTGGCACTAAACCACATCAGGATGCTACGACACACAAGTAACCCAACCAGCACTAGCATATTTGTCTAGATAATATCGAGCCAGATCGGCGGAACAAAAGCTACAGCAAAAATAAAGATAGGTGACGATAGAACAAAACCTAGCTATAACCAGCATCAAGCATCAGAAATATCCACTCTTTTGGGTAATAGCCAGAAGCGATCCAAGCCTTTCAAATCAGCACCTTCAGCAACTGATTTCATCAGATTCTCCTCACATACGGCGCCCACCCATATCCTCTCCTGAAGACATCCCGAGTCACTTGGGCAATCCTTTTAGCGACCAGCTGTAGCGTGTTTTGTAGTCTTTTTTTCTGCAAAATTTTCCACGAATAGAGAAGGGAGCAAACAGACATAATAATATCAGTAGGATCATTGGGCTTACACCTTAAAAGCATGATTTATTTTTTGTTTTTCAAATAAACCATATCAAAGCAGCAACACCAAACATAACAACTACTCTATCTTTGCCAGTGTAGTTAGTCAACCAATTCTGGCATAAATCAAGGAAAGACACAGGGAATCTTTAGCTATCCAAGGAGCACCCCACAATGCTCCATAAGAACCTAGACAGGGAACAAGAAAAGACAGGGAACAAGCCCATGAACTGAGCGGGCCGGGCCGGGCCGGAAGGAGGTTTGCTCGCGAAGCAGACTGCAGGCGGATCAGTAGTATCGGGCCGCGCCGGCTCGGTCGCCTCCAAGACTTTCCTCTACCTTCTGATCGTCCGAGCAGGGGTTAGGGTTCTAGGCGGCTGCGCCGGAGACATGGAGGAGAGGGCGAGGCAGCTGCTCCTCCTCGCCGCCGTCGCGGGCGTCGGCGCCGCATTCGGCGCGCTCTCCACCGCGGCCGTCTTCAGCTTCCTCTCCAGGTAACCGACCGAACCCTCCTCCTCGCGACCCCCACCCCAGACTGGCCCCGCGAGCTGCGGGGGAGCGTCCGCCGAACAGTTGCTTCATTGTTGTTCCTGTTGCTGGGTGGCAGGGCGAAGCGGAGAGAGGGCTACGTGCGCAAGCTGCTGGAATCCAATGGCGGTGCTGGTGGTCCGCACGCTGGTAAACCTCTGGTTAATGGTTTTCTGGTTGAATAATGTATAGTGAACTAGTAATTGTAGAGACTGCTGAGAATCTAAGGCGTCCATTTAGCTCTCCAGTGATGCACCAAGTATATTATTAGGGTATCTCGTAGGAACAGATTAATAATTATGTTGCTGTGTCTGTGTGGTGATTGGGTGCTGAATAGTTACTTGTTTCCGAAATTTCGGCATTTCACTTTGAACTTGTTCTATCGAGTACTTTTGTCTTAAAGAGCGTTTGTTGGGAGCAGGCAGTACTGGACCGGGAGCACGTCTGCATGATAGCTCGGATCTTCTCTCTGATGAAGTTGTTGCTGAGCAGCTTACAAGGTTCAGATTCTTACTTGATATTGCACAGCTGATGAATTCCTCACAATTGTTGCTAGAGTTATAGCTAATAATGAATATAGGGTGTGTCTAGGGCACATCTAGATGTGCTCTTGTTATTGCACATCTAAGTGAGTGAATCAAGCATAAAGAGAAAAAGAAAAAAGAGAGAAAATATTCACACGAATCTTAATGTAAGATCAATGACATATGACTTAGATGTGCAATACTTATGGCACATCTAGATGTGCTTTAGCAAAACTGAATGAATATATAACCCTGAAAGAGCTATTTCTCCTGCTGCCAATATATTCAACCTCGTACCTTTCTAAATTAATGTGAGCAGAGCAGAAAGTGATATGTATTCTCACAGCACATAGTCTGTAACTTACCATTCCTTGTACATTATAGATATATGCTCTATCTGTGATCCACCTTTCCTAATCTTCAGACTACTTTAGTACCCAAACATTTTGAAACACTCATTGTGTTCATGTTTTGATTGTGGTTACCAACACCTGTTTACTTCTTATATTTTAGGAATATACAATTTTTTGGAGTCGAATCTCAGAAGAAAGTTACTGAATCTTTTGTTGTAGTCATTGGTCTTGGAGGAGTTGGCAGTCATGCTGCTTCCATGCTCCTCAGATCTGGAGTTGGCAGGTTACTCCTAGTAGATTTTGATCAGGTATATGTTTTCAGATGTCAACCTGGGGTCGTTTCTTTGTTAATACATTTATATTCAGAGCTTTTAAAATTTCCATTTGAAGCACAGAGAATCATCATGCCATATAGTAGATGCACATCAGTTTCATATAAAATCATGATACATGATAACTTATTTCTATGAAGCATACCGAGTGCTGATCAGGCTTTTGTAGTAGTATGAAATGGGCATTCTTACATTATGTTTCTGCAAATAATATCCTACATCCAAAATAGATGGACATTAACATGCAACTTATGATATGTTGAAAGGTCTCACTGTCATCACTAAATCGGCATGCTGTGGCAACCAGAGAGGATGTGGGGACCCCAAAAGCATATTGCCTCAAGAAGCATTTCTCATTGATATATCCAGAGTGCCAAATAGAAGCAAGAGTGCAGTTGTATGATTCGTCAGCTGAGGACGAAATTCTTTCTGGACAGCCAGATTTTGTTCTTGATTGCATAGATAACATTGATACTAAGGTAAACAAATATTACTTAAATAATTCTGATACCAAACCTGATGTTGATTTATTTTGTTAGATAGTTGGCTTTAGCCTTCCACACATTTTGCATTTTTCTTCAGTATTCAGGTGTATGTTATATTTTTCATGTTGTTATGCTCTAAATCCTACGCGTGTGTGTTCCTGTATTTAGTTTCATGAGGAAATAACTGAGAGTCCCCCACGCAACACTGCCTTCAGTTTCATGAAGGAATGATCTAGTAGGATAATCACAAATTACTTAACTAATTCTGGAAACAAATTGGTCACAAAGGTGGATGTTCCTGATCTCGCTGCATTCTAATGATTAATCAACTCAAAGTTGCCCTATTTAGTACTTTAAACCCAATTTCTTTAGCAAAATGTTACTTGGCTCAGTTTTCATCTACTTAACTAATTTGATATTATGCTTTGTGCATTATCATGAGATGTTGATACATTGATCTTTAGGTGTCTCTCCTTGCGGCTTGCGTACGCAGAGGGTTAAGGGTACTTTCTGCAATGGGAGCTGGAGCTCGAGCAGACCCGACCCGAATCCGTGTTGCGGATTTGAGAGAATCAAGCAATGATCCCCTTTCTCGGGCGGTAATATTGACAACTAGTTCTAAAGACTAAAATAACTATTCAGACCCTTTTGAAGCTGCTAAGTTATCCACTTTGGATGTGCTTTAATTGTTAATAAGGTGCTCCAATTTTCTTTTCTGTAGGTACGGTATCGGCTGAAGAAGGATCATGGAATTGAAGGGGGAATACCAGTAGTTTTTTCAATGGAAAAGCCCAAGGCAAAGCTACTTCCCTTTCAAGGTTCGAAAGAAGAGGAAACTCCATCAGATTACCAGGTCAGCTCCTTTTATGTGTGCACCAGCCACCAGGATGCTACCTCACTGACCGGTAGTGTTTATTTTCTTAGCACGCATGGCAATGATTTAATTAAATTTCTGTAAATCATCTAGTCGCCTATATATTAAAAGTGCAGATAATACTGATAACATGGCATGCATCTTCATGCAGATTGTGCCAGGATTCAGGGTTCGCATTATCCCAGTACTGGGAACTATCCCTGCAATATTTGGTCAAGTTATGGCCTCCTATGTGGTTACTCAACTTGCCCAGTTAGATTTTCAAACTGAACCAATTGTTAACCTGGATTTGGATCATTACCGCGTTCTTCACCATCGTCTTCTTGAGCATGAGGAGCTGATATATGGGTCAGCCGAGCAAGTTTTGGTATTACTCCTCCCTCCTTTTCAGTTTGTGAGGTCTATTTTCTTTCATCTAGTTTCATATTATGATGTGCATTGACATTTATTGATGTTTTTTGCGTGTTTGCCCTTATTTACAACATTTTCTCTGCATATAAGTAGTACCCTGATAATTAGGTATAATCTCTCTTCTCTATGTCCTATGTACTTGAGTAGGGGCAGCACAGTTCTCTTCTCTTTCTGTTGGTTCCATAAGCTTATTAATCCTTGTGCTTACTCAAACTACGCCTTATGGTTTGCAATGGAGGTAGTACATTTCTTGTGAAGTCCTCTCACGTCACTTTTGGCCCAAGAAAAGTTAGAACAAAGTCCCCCAAGTCCTGGACTTAGATTTGGACTGTGCAGACGTCTAACTTTCGCATCCGGACTCCAAATTGGATGAATCTTTTTTTGTTTGAAATCTATCTCGTGTACTAACTAACCCTATTGGATTCACCTTCAAATTAGTTCTGAGCGTGATGCTATCGCAAAAACAGTCCTATGCAGCAGTAGAATCCGAGTCAAATCTAAGTCAAAAGGTGTTGCATGAACTCCACTTGGGCCCATGGGCCTTGTACGACCTACGGTAGGGTTTTTGATGCCTTGGGACATGCTTCCACCCCCTTGACCGCCACCCCTTAGTCCTATATAAATAGATCAACCTCGTAGTGTTTTGTTTTGTTAAAAGTAATCATCGCTGCAACTTAGTGTACTTTGTGTGTATCCAACGACCAGGCCAAGACAGTAATCAAACCCCAACTTTGTTATCTTTTTGAGATAATTGATCTTCATATATACTCGCAAAGTCGCAATACTCAAATTGCTTTTTATTATAGTTCTTGCTTGTTTTTCGATTGCTTGCAGGGTTTAGACCTTCATGGTCAGGCTGACCGTACTTCCAACATCTTCAGTAACCTCTAGGAGATTGATTTAGTGATTGCTAACGCGCAACATCGTTGTATATTTGTAATCGGATCGTCAATGCCGTTCGAGATCTTTCGATGAAAATCAAACTGTCGATTGGTCGGCCACAGCGGATACTGTTCTCCGTTCTGGTGTTCACACGAGGTGTAGATGGATATGCAATGAGAGAGCCCGTGCGTGGCATATATAAATTGGATCGAAGGATGCTTCGTTTCGCCCCGTGGTTGGCTCAAGAAATTAACTCTGACACGGTCCTTCGCGTTTCGAAAAAGCTACTATCTCAGTTTATGAAGCTTGATGCTTTGTTTCACCGGCCGTGATAATTGACAACAGTCTGCCATGGTACTCCTACTCAGCGTGATATTTATTTGGCAAATTCTTTCGTGACCTTTTGATGAGAATCACACTATGTCGATTTGGATGAAGAACGACTTTGACAATCTGACTAGAAAAGTGAGACGACGTTGATCACGCTGAGTAGGAGTACCATGGCAGACTGCTGTTAATTATCACGGCCGATGAAACGACGCGTCAAGCTTTGTAAACTGAAGTAGTAGCTTTTTGAAAACGTGAAGGACCGTGCTGGAGTTAATTTCTTTTAGCCAGCCACGCGGCAAAATGAACTGTCCATCGATCCCATTGCATATCCATCTACACCTTGTGCGAACACCCGGGCGGAAAATAGTATACGCAGTGGCTGACCAATTGATAGTGTGATTTCATCGAAGGAATCCTAACGCCATTGACGTTCCGACTACAAACATGTGACGACTTTGCGTGTTAGCAATAACTAAACCAATCTCCTGGAGGTTACTGAAAATGTTGGAAGTAAGGTTAGCCTGACGCTCTGACCACGAAGGTCTAATCCCTGCAAGCAATCAAAGAACAAGAAAGAACTACAATAAAAAGCAATCGAAATATTCTAAGTATATATGAAGATCAATTATCTAAAAAAGATGATAAAGTTGGGGTTCTGATAGCGGTCTTGGCCTGTTCGTTGGACACAAAGAAAGTACACGAAGTTGCAACAATGACTACTTTTAAGGAAACAAAACACTAGGGAGGTTGATCTGCTTGTATGGACTAAGGGGTGCTGGCCAAAGGCAAAGGGTACCCCAGGCCATACAAGGCCCGTGGGCCCAAGTGGAGGTGAAGCAACACCTTTTGACTCCGATCCTGCTGTTGCATCAGACTGTTTCTGCGATACCGTCATGCTTGGAATGAATTTGAATGTGAGTCCAATTGGGTTGGTAAGTAATTCCAACAAAAAAAGATTACCTAATACAGAGTCAGGATGTGAAAGTTATAGACGTATGAAATCAGGTATGTCTGTGCAGTCTGAATCTGAGTTCAGGATGTGGGGGAGGACTTCTTGTACAACACCTAATCATATGCCTTTGCTTTATAATCATTTCTTGATTGGTTGTTTCCATGGTAGCTATGTCCTCGTCACTTGTGAAAATGTGATTGTGACGTCTCATTGAAAAATTTTAAATTATTTTTATCTGTTAAAAGGTTGATGCTGAAGAGGTGATGTACATTGTGAAAGAATTGTGGCGTGGCCGAAGTGCTAGAGACCAAAACATGAAGGACACTGGCCGGAAAATGTGGAGATCTGTCAACGAACTGATGCTTGTTCGGTACGCTTCTCTGTAACTGATAGTGTGGTTTTACTTTTACATGACAATTATCATGGTTTTCGTGGTAGTTATGTATTTATGTATAGTGACATGGTACAGTAAAAACACAATTTGGTATGCTGTAACAGGCAGATTCCACTTGCTAATGACTTAAGTGAACTGTAAGCTGATCCCGCGAACTATTATGCCCAGTCGTGCTCATGACCTTGTAACTGCTAACTTCTAACATTAACTTAGTGTTATTCCAACTTCATTCTGTGTTAAGCTTCCATCTTATGGTCTTCAACATCATTTCGATATCAATGTGCAATAGCAATCTTACTGAATGGGAAATGAACTTATTATATACTTAACTTTCCATTATTAATGTGTTAATAAAACTGCCGTTTTGAAACAAATTCATGTTTTTTTGTTTTGCTTTGGTGCTTTATTTTGTTATAGGTGGGACAAATCAAAGCCTGCTGGTGTCTCAAACTTAATACTTCTCAAGTTCAGTGAGGTAAATCATGTGTACTTGATAACTGACATTTGAATTCAGATGTTAATGCGCAAGCATATGGCAAAGATGGAAAAGGAGTACCGTGTTCTTACGCTTCACCTTTTCTTTCCCTGCAGGCGGATGCACATGAATCCACGACGCTTGATCAGATAAAAGATGAGGAACCTGAATTCTACGCCATGGTTTCACGTGTCCTGAAACGAGCTGAAACGGAGTTTGCTTTATGAGCTGGTCACCAATGTTATTGGATTTCTATGATTGCTATACCGTCATAAACCGTGGAATGCTCATGGACAAGGCAGGTAGGTTTCAGTTTTGCGCGGTCTGATTTTGTGTACTGGTGACGAGGAGCAAGTAGATGATGCACACTTTCCTGAAGTTCTGTTTTGGCCATAGAAATGGGACTTGTTGATTATGTTTCGATTTCTCTGGAAGGATCCTCCTGTAATCATCTCCCCGTTATTTTTTGATGCGTTTGAGATCATCTCATGTAAACCAAAACAGAGATTATATTGAGCATACGATGTCCGACAGGGGATTGCAATCAACACTAAAGCTGCTGGGTTCGCCATGGCGACACAATGTCTTGTTCGGTGCTACTCATTTTCCAAGGCCATATTCCTTTCCATCTTTCTTCTCGATAGAAAAGTCCCTTTCACTCTGCAGCCTTTTCCAAGACCAAGTCAGGTGTGTCTAATTCTAGTCAATGTGGTCCTTTTCACTTTGAGACATATGGAGCCATCACTCCTTTCCAAAAATGCAACATTATAATTGTGCTGACAAGTATAGTACCGTTGATTTGTAGCTAAAAAATTAATTTCAGTTTTCATCACGTGTACAACCATATAACTATCGCCCGTCACCGGTGGCAAAACTACCCTTGGCAGTACGATACTTGAGGAAATGGTTCTAACAGAAGCACTTGAGAGAGCAGAATACTGGGTTTTCACAACTTTGAGCAGAAGCAGAGCAAGAGAACGTAGAGTAAACTCTAAAAATTCAGGAACACAAAAAGGAAAGGACCTTGATAAGTGCTACATGTGTGGCATGAATATATGGCAACTCCGAATCTTTTTTATGGCAAGTTTAGTGATGTGAGGATGGCAACTTTTAGTTGCCAAGCATGACAACTTTTTGAATGGCAAGTTTCAATTTTTTGGGGGGATTTGTTTTTTCTCTTTGGAACGCAAGTTTAGTAGTAAAAAGCGTCAAGGCCGGAGTGCTTCGTGCCATATGTGTGGCACTTATCATTTGGGAAAGGAAATAGGTTTGAAATATCATGCCATGCTGATTTTTGTGAAATCACAATATATAGTCGTAATAGACGTTGTCAGTCGGACTTGACTTGTTTGTCTTCCTCGTCGTTCCTGTGGTAACGTAGTGATGTGCTTAGCATTGAGGGGAACCATTGGCCGGCAGTGGTGGCCGTGACGACGACAACGCTGCTCTCTCCATGGAGGCTTTGTCGAGGTCCCTCCTCCATTAACCCTTGCTTAGGTCTTGTTTGGGCCATGGCGGTATCACACCTCTCCCTAAAAATCACGGGTTGAAAAACAAGTAGTGTCCTTGGATTCATTAGTGTCCAGCAATGTAAATGTTCAAGGGATTTGGATAAATTGGCGTTCCTCTCCACCTCGTGGCCTGCTAGCCATTCGGTCCTTACCCTCAGGCATGTGCTAGAGGGGATAGGGTTCCTGACTACGCCTTCAGTGGCCCATCTTGGAGAGAGTGTGGTTTGTGCCCTGGGCACCAACGAGTTGCACGAGGGAGTTCGCCTTGTGTGATGTCTGTTCATGCTGTCCTCTCCTAGTAGTCAATTGTCAAGTACTCATTCTAGTTCTAGGGTTAATCATTTCGTATGCCAAACTACCAATAGTGCGGTGCCTTTCAATCCAGGACATGAGGGTAGAGGCCCTTTTCGGCGGCGAATATAGATGTCACCCGTGTCCAAAGTTGGCCCGGGAGCGAACATGGGCATAACCGTAATTCAGCTATGCACCCCTCCATGTTCTCGTGAGTCATGATGGGCGCATTGGTGGAAAATGACATTGATGGCTCAAGCTACACTTTTTTTTCTTCATTTGCTCGTTTTGCCATTTGCTTGTCGCATTGGTTAACAATTGTTTGGGGCTTTATTAATTGAAAATCAAGCTATAAGAAAAATATAGATCAGATACGTGACATTTTTAAGCACATTATATGTTGTTTTGTATTCGGCCAATGTATTATGTTTTGAATGATAGTTAGTGGATGTATGGTTCATCATAAAAATACACACATGCAGAGTTCAAAGAGAGAGAACTCAACAGGTTGAGATCCTATGTAGTATTGTGATACTATAATGCCGCTGACATGTGGATTGAGTCCACATGGCAGTGACCATGATGCATAGTGCGCTACGACAGAGAGTCCCAATCCAAACTCAACACATGCATGCCTGGCCCAAAGAACAAACACCAACCTAGCTATGCCAAAGAAAAGAAGTTTCTAAAAAAGGCTATGCTAAAGAAAAAGAAAAAACCAGTTAAAAAAAGATGTGTTCCAAAAAAAAGGCACCGACCTACAACTAGCAAATCCATAAGGTTCTACACCGTATTTGATTAGGCACCTGAACTGGAGCCTGAATCAGACTGAACCGACTGTTTGTCAGGCTAAGAGCATCTCCAGCCATTCAGCCCCTCAGGGCGCCGAAAAAGAGTGGCCTGGGGCGAACCGGCGCTAGGTTGGCCCCTGGGGGCGACCTAGCTCCCAGCCACGCCCCCAGGCGCCGCCCCCAGCCGCGACAAATTCAAACATAGATCATTCTTGCTCATAAAATAGACGCCACAAATACGGCGATCACGCGGCCACAAGTTCGGCGTACAAAAAAAAAGAAAGGACGCGCGTGCGCATCAGACGGCGAGGGCTGCCTCCGGTGTCGGCGGAGTCGGCGTGCGCGGGCTTGGCGGGGTCTCTGTGCTGGACGGCGTCGGCGTGGCTTCTGTGCTGCGGGTGTTCTCGGCAGCCTCATCAGTCGGGCTTGGCGTGGGCGTCGGCGTGGGCGTCGTCGTCGACGGAAGCTGGTTCAGGATGAGGCCCCGCTCCGCCAAGTACCACGCTTTGACCGCCTCGTCGGTGCTCTGCAGCATGTCCGCCCCGCCCAACAGGAAAGCCAGGTCGGTGTTTCTCTTCTTCGCGGCGACGTTGGTTCGGAGTAGGTCGAGCTTGATGGCGCTGCTCGACATCAATGCCGACCACCGCGCCTCAGTCTTCTCTTCACGAAGGACGGCCCGGGCTTGCGCGTCGGCGAGGCAGTGCTCGATGGACTCCTGCACTCGAGCAGTGGCCGCGTCGACGTGTTTCCCCTTCTTGGCACCTTTGTTGCCGTCCGGCCGCCCTTCTGACGCGCCCATAGTCGGCGTGTCCGGCTTGTAGGTCTCCTTGGCCTTGTCGAGGGTGCACCGGACTTCCGCCCACTTCTCGCACATGTCTATGCGCTTGTAAACGTGGAGGTACTTGAATTCGGCGTCGTTGTTGCCCTGCCGATACAAGGCGAACATGCGCAGCAACTGCGCAGAGGAACAAACAGTTGGCGGGCGCGCACGGCGAGGAGAGGCGGGAGACCGGCGTGGCATACCTGATCCTCAACGCTGGCGCCGCTCTCCGAGCGAGCCGCCACCTCCTCGACGATCCCATGCCATTTGTTGCACGCCCCCTGGATACGCCCCCAATGGTTTGACATCGCCTTCGACTCACGCTGCATGTAGACGCCTTTGAAATAGGGGTCGACGAGCTTGCGCTCATTGAACTCGGCCTTGATGCGCTCCCAGTACGTCTCGATGCTCTAGTTCGTGCCGGTGGTCGGGTCGAGGCAGACGACTTTCCATGCTTCGGCGAGGCATTCCTCCTCCTTGGACGCCCACTTGATGCGCGGCTCGCCGGACCTGGCCGCCCGCTTCTTCTTCTTGCTCCTCCTCGCCGGAACAGTCGCCGACTCCTCATCCTCCTATTCCTCCTCTTCGTCCTCTTCCTCCTGCTCCTCCTGCTCCTCCTTGCCATAGATGTAGCCGAGCTCGCCTTCCATGCCACTGCTCAGATCCACGGTATCGTCCGGGGTGGCGAACCCGGGAGACGCGGTGGCCGTGGCCGAGCCTGTCGCGATGATGTCATCCATGTCGGCCTCGGTCTCGTCGGTGTCGCCGAGGTGCGAGAAGGGCAGCGCGCCACAACGAAGAGGGGGTGTCGGTGTCAAAACCGGCGGATCTCGGGTAGGGGGTCCCTAACTGTGCGTCTAGGTCGGATGGTAACAGGAGGCAGGGGGCACAATGTTTTACCCAGATTCGGGCCCTCTTGATGGAGGTAAAACCCTACGTCCTGCTTGATTTATTCTTGATGATATGAGTAGTACAAGAGTTGATCTACCACGAGATCGGAGAGGCTAAACCCTAAAAGCTAGCCTATGGTATGATTGTATGTATATGATCTATCGACTAGCCTGGCCTCGGTTTATATAATGCACCAGAGGCCTAGGATAACAAGAGTCCTAGCCGAATACGCCGGTGGGGAGGAGTCCTTGTCTTGATCGCCAAGTCTTGTGGAATCTTCCTTGTATGCGGCAGCTGTTCGAACTGGCCCATGAGTATATGGCCATGGGGGTCCTCGGCCCAATCTAACAGATCGGGAGATGATGTGGTGAGTACCCCCTAGTCCAGGACACCGTCAGTAGCCCCCTGAACCGGTCTTCAAGTTAGGGACGCTCCTCGATTCTTCCGAACCGTTCTTCATCTTCGGTCGTTGGTCTTGAAAACTGGTTCAACAAATCTTCTCATCTTCGATCTTGAGGATCGCCGAAATGCATTCGACGAGTTTACACGTCGGGTATCCGAGGGCCCCTTTAAGTTTCCGGCCTTTATCAATGCCTTGTTATTTTTATGCCACACCTCGGGTTTGAAGTTGTTCCCGGGCGGCAGCGTCCTCTTGCGTCCGAGCTCCAATGCCGAACTACATTCGAGGTATCTTTTGCAGCCGAGCACCAACGTCGGACCGCTTCCCAGCTCTAACACCGGAATGTATCCGAGCTCCAACGCCGGACTATGTATCCGAGCTCCAACGCCGGACTGTATCCGAGCTCCAACGCCGGACTATATCCGAGCTCCAACGCCGGACTATGTATCCGAGCTCCAACGCCGGACTGTATCCGAGCTCCAACGCCGGACTGTATCCGAGGTGTCGTAAATAACCTTGGTTCAAAGAAGTTTGAAGGAGTTTAGCCGAGCTTAATGCAGGAAATGCCTTCTATGGAGCCAGCCACTAGCGCCCGAGCTTTATGCCGGACTGCTTCCGAGGTGGTGCACCATCCCGAATGTGGGCTGATTTTTGTCAATATTTTTGATTGGTGTAATTTATTCTCTGCCGAGATATATAGCCAGTAGCCCTCAAGGTGGGTATCGGTCTAAAACCCGAGATGCACATGAAGGATGACATAAGACCGCTGATCCCAGTAGCCGCTGAGACTCAGGTTGATTTGCAAAATCGGTCTGAGGATCAAGTCCTAGCTCGGCAGAATACTTCGGGACACAAAAAGCGGCGTGCTCAGTCCTCGAGACTCAGGTTAGGTGCGGCCGACCAACATGAGGATCAAAATCTCCTCGGAAACTGTATTACACTTAAAATTTTCTGCATTGGACAGGCAATGCAGTAGCCCCCGAGACACTGGTCGGGTGGCAACACCAGATCAGGGGATCGATGTGCCCCTTTAATATTTGTAAATAATAAGCCCGAAGCCCAGTAGCCCCCGAGCCTTAATGCGGGCACGGGTGGCCGAATTAAGGATCGATATCCATAGTAAAATCACAAATTATGTGTAATGACTCTATGTATCCAAGTACTTTATGTCATTAATGCTCGGATCCGCATTGTACAAAACTTTGTTGACCGACCATCGGCTTCCACCTCCTCAGCCAGTAGCCGAGGAGTGTTTGTCCTACTTTATAAAGGCTTTATGGGGGCAAAGATTTACGACAAACAAGACAAACTGGCCATACGGTTTTATAAACAAAGGTACGCAGAGAGATATGTTATATTACTATTTACAGAAGAAATGTCTTCCAAAGAAAATAATCCCGCTATGGGTTCCTTGAAGGAAATATGCCCTAGAGGCAATAATAAAGTTATTATTTATTTCCTTATAATCATGATAAATGTTTATTATTCATGCTAGAATTGTATTAACCGGAAACATAATACATGTGTGAATACATAGACAAACAAAGTGTCACTAGTATGCCTCTACTTGACTAGCTCGTTAATCAAAGATGGTTATGTTTCCTAACCATGAACAATGAGTTGTTATTTGATTAACGAGGTCACATCATTAGTTGAATGATCTGATTGACATGACCCATTCCATTAGCTTAGCACCCGATCGTTTAGTATGTTGCTATTGCTTTCTTCATGACTTATACATGTTCCTATAACTATGAGATTATGCAACTCCCGTTTGCCGGAGGAACACTTTGGGTGCTACCAAACGTCACAATGTAACTGGGTGATTATAAAGGAGCATTACAGGTGTCTCCAAAGGTAGATGTTGGGTTGGCGTATTTCGAGATTAGGTTTTGTCACTCCGATTGTCGGAGAGGTATCTCTGGGCCCTCTCGGTAATGCACATCACATAAGCCTTGCAAGCATTGCAACTAATGAGTTAGTTGCGGGATGATGTATTACAAAACGAGTAAAGAGACTTGCCGGTAACGAGATTGAACTAGGTATTGGATACCAACGATCGAATCTCGGGCAAGTAACATACCGATGACAAAGGGAACAACGTATGTTGTTATGCGGTCTGACCGATAAAGATCTTCGTAGAATATGTAGGAGCCAATATGGGCATCCAGGTCCCGCTATTGGTTATTGACCGGAGACATGTCTCGGTCATGTCTACATTGTTCTCGAACCCGTAGGGTCCGCACGCTTAAGGTTACGATGACAGTTATATTATGAGTTTATGCATTTTGATGTACCGAAGGTTGTTCGGAATCCCGGATGTGATCACGGACATGACGAGGAGTCTCGAAATGGTCGAGACGTAAAGATTGATATATTGGAAGCCTATGTTTGGATATCGGAAGTGTTCCGGGTGAAATCGGGATTTTACCGGAGTACCGGGAAGGTTACCGGAACCCCCCGGGAGCTAAATGGGCCATGATGGGCCTTAGTGGAAAAGAGAAGAGGCAGCCCTACATGGGCTACGCGCCTCCCCCTTCCCCTAGTCCTATTAGGACTAGGAGAGGTGGCCGGCCCCCCCTCTCTCTTTTCCCCCTCCGTGAATCCTATTCCAACTAGGATTGGGGGGGGGGGAATCCTACTCCCAGAGGGAGTAGGACTCTCCTGGCGCGCCTCCTATGGCCGGCCAGCCTCCCCCCTCTAGTCCTTTATATACTGAGGTAGAGGCACCCTAGAACACACAAGTTGATCCACGTGATCTATTCCTTAGCCGTGTGCGGTGCCCCCAGCCACCATAGTCCTCGATAATACTGTAGCGGAGTTTAGGTGAAGCCCTGCTGCTGTAGTGCATCAAGATCGTCACCACGCCGTCGTGCTGACGGAACTCTTCCCCGACACTTTGTTGGATCGGAGTCCGGAGATCGTCATCGAGCTGAACGTGTGCTCGAACTCGGAGGTGATGTAGTTTCGGTGCTTGATCGGTTGGATCGTGAAGACGTACGACTACTTCCTCTATGTTGCGTCAACGCTTCCGCAGTCGGTCTGCGTGGGTACGTAGACAACACTCTCCCATCTCGTTGCTATGCACCACATGATCTTGCGTGAGCGTAGGAAATTTTTTGAAATTACTACGAAACCCAACAGTGGTATCAGAGCCTAGGTTATTTATGTTGATGTTATATGCACGAGTAGAACACATGTGAGTTGTGGGCGATATAAGTCATACTGCCTACCAGCAAGTCATACTTTGGTTTGGCGGCATTGTTGGACGAGACGACCTGGACCAACATTACGCGTACGCTTACGCGAGACCGGTTCCCCCGACGTGCTTTGCACATAGGTGGCTTGCGGGCGACTGTCTCTCCAACTTTAGTTGAACCAAGTATGACTACGCCCGGTCCTTGCGAAGGTTAAAACGGAGTCTATTTGACAAACTATCATTGTGGTTTTGATGTGTAGGTGAGATTGGTTCTTGCTTAAGCCCGTAGCAGCCACGTAAAACTTGCAACAACAAAGTAGAGGACGTCTAACTTGTTTTTGCAGGGCATGTTGTGATGTGATATGGTCAAGACATGATGCTGAATTTTATTGTATGAGATGATCATGTTTTGTAACCGAGTTATCGGCAACTGGCAGGAGCCCTATGGTTGTCGCTTTATTGTATGCAATGAAATCGCGATGTAATGCTTTACTTTATTACTAAGCGGTAGTGATAGTCGTGGAAGCATAAGCTTGGCGAGACGACAACGATGCTACGATGGAGATCAAGGTGTCACGCGGGTGACGATGGTGATCACGACGGTGCTTCGGAGATGGAGATCACAAACACAAGATGATGATGGCCATATCATATCACTTATATTGATTGCATGTGATGTTTATCCTTTTATGCATCTTATCTTGCTTTGATTGACGGTAGCATTATAAGATGATCTCTCACTAAATTATCAAGAAGTGTTCTCCCTGAGTATGCACCGTTGCGAAAGTTCTTCGTGCTGAGACACCACGTGATGATCGGGTGTGATAGGTTCTACGTTCAAATACAACGGGTGCAAAACAGTTGCACACGCGGAATACTCAGGTTATACTTGACGAGCCAAGCATATACAGATATGGCCTCGGAACACGGAGACCGAAAGGTCGAGCGTGAATCATATAGTAGATATGATCAACATAACGATGTTCACCATTGAAAACTACTCCATCTCACGTGATGATCGGTTATGGTTTAGTTGATTTGGATCACGTAATCACTTAGAGGATTAGAGGGATGTCTATCTAAGTGGGAGTTCTTTAAACTTGATTAACTGAACTTAAATTTATCATGAAACTTAGTACCTGATTAGTATCTTGCTTGTTTATGTTTGATTGTAGATAGATGGCTCGTGTTGTTGTTCCGTTGAATTTTAATGCGTTCATTGAGAAAGCAAAGTTGAAAGATGATGGTAGAAATTACACGGACTGGGTCCGTAACTTGAGGATTATCCTCATTGCTGCACAGAAGAATTACGTCCTGGAAGCACCGCTGGGTGCCAGGCCTGCTGCAGGAGCAACGCCAGATGTTATGAACGTCTGGCAGAGCAAAGCTGATGACTACTCAATAGTTCAGTGTGCCATGCTTTACGGCTTAGAATCGGGACTTCAACGACGTTTTGAACGTCATGGAGCATATGAGATGTTTCAGGAGTTGAAGTTAACATTTCAAGCAAATGCCCGGATTGAGAGATATGAAGTCTCCAATAAGTTCTATAGCTGCAAGATGGAGGAGAACAGTTCTGTCAGTGAGCATATACTCAAAATGTCTGGGTATAATAATCACTTGATTCAATTGGGAGTTAATCTTCCAGATGATAGCGTCATTGACAGAATTCTTCAATCACTGCCACCAAGCTACAAGAGCTTCGTGATGAACTATAATATGCAAGGGATGGACAAGACTATTCCCGAGCTCTTCGCGATGCTGAAAGCTGCGGAGGTAGAAATCAAGAAGGAGCATCAAGTGTTGATGGTCAGCAAGACCACTAGTTTCAAGAAAAAGGGCAAAGGGAAGAAGAAGGGGAACTTCAAGAAGAATAGCAAACAAGTTGCTACTCAAGAGAAGAAACCCAAACCTGGACCTAAGCCTGAAACTGAGTGCTTCTATTGCAAGCAGACTGGTCACTGGAAGCGGAACTGCCCCAAGTATTTGGCGGATAAGAAGGATGGCAAGGTGAACAAAGGGACTACGGATCAAGCGAAGATTGGTTAAGGACGAGGTGACGATGCGCGTGGGAAACGGTTCCAAAGTCGATGTGATCGCAGTCGGCACACTACCTCTACATCTACCTTCGTGATTAGTATTAGACCTAAATAATTGTTATTTGGTGCCAGCGTTAAGCATGAACATTATATCTGGATCTTGTTTGATGCGAGACGGTTATTCTATTTAAATCAGAGAATAATGGTTGTTCTATTTATATGAGTAATATCTTTTATGGTCATGCACCCTTGAAGAGTGGTCTATTCTTGTTGAATCTCGATAGTAGTAACACACATATTCATAATGTTGAAGCCAAAAGATGCAGAGTTGATAATGAGAGTGCAACTTATTTGTGGCACTGCCGTTTAGGTCATATCGGTGTAAAGCGCATGAAGAAACACCATTCTGATGGACTTTTGGAACCACTTGATTATGAATCACTTGGTACTTGCGAACCGTGCCTCATGGGCAAGATGACCAAAACATCGTTCTCCGGTACTATGGAGAGAGCAACAGATTTGTTGGAAATCATACATACAGATGTATGTGGACCGATGAATATTGAGGCTCGTGGCGGATATCGTTATTTTCTCACCTTCACAGATGATTTAAGCAGATATGGGTATATCTACTTAATGAAACATAAGTCTGAAACATTTGAAAAGTTCAAGGAATTTCAGAGTGAAGTTGAAAATCATCGTAACAAGAAAATAAGTTTCTACGATCTGATCATGGAGGAGAATATTTGAGTTACAAGTTTGGTGTACATTTGAAAAATTGTGGAATAGTTTCGCAACTCACGCCACCCGGAACACCACAGCGTAATGGTGTGTCCGAACGTCGTAATCGTACTTTACTAGATATGGTGCGATCTATGATGTCTCTTACTGATTTACCGCTATCGTTTTGGGGATACGCTCTAGAGACGGCCGCATTCACGTTAAATAGGGCACCATCAAAATCCGTTGAGACGACGCCTTATGAACTGTGGTTTGGCAAGAAACTAAAGTTGTCGTTTCTGAAAGTTTGGGGCTGCGATGCTTATGTGAAAATACTTCAACCTGATAAGCTCAAACCCAAATCGGAGAAATGTGTCTTCATAGGATATCCAAAGGAAACTATTGGATACACCTTCTATCACAGATTCGAAGGCAAGACTTTTGTTGCTAAATTCGGAAACTTTCTAGAGAAGGAGTTTCTCTCGAAAGAAGTGAGTGGGAGGAAAGTAAAACTTGACGAGGTAACTGTACCTGCTCCCTTATTGGAAAGTAGTACATTACAGAAAACTGTTTCTGCAACACCTACACCAGTCAGTGAGGAAGCTAATGATGATGATCATGAAACTTCAGAACAAGATACTACTGAACCTCGTAGATCAACCAGAGTAAGATCCGCACCAGAGTGGTATGGTAATCCTGTTCTGGAAGTCATGTTATTAGATCATGATGAACCTACGAACTATGAAGAAGCGATGGTGAGCCCAGATTCCGCAAAGTGGCTTGAAGCCATGAAATCTGAGATGGGATCCATGTATGAGAACAAAGTGTGGACTTTGGTTGACTTGCCTGATGATCGGCAAGCAATTGAGAATAAATGGATTTTCAAGAAGAAGACTGACGCTGACGGTAATGTTACTGTCTACAAAGCTCAACTTGTCGCAAAAGGTTTTCGGCAAGTTCAAGGGATTGACTACGATGAGACCTTCTCACCCGTAGCGATGCTTAAGTCTGTCCGAATCATGTTAGCAATTGCTGCATTTTATGATTATGAAATTTGGCAGATGAATGTCAAAACTGCATTCCTGAATGGATTTCTGGAAGAAGAGTTGTATATGATGCAACCAGAAGGTTTTGTCGATCCAAAGGGAGCTAACAAAGTGTGCAAGCTCCAGCGATCCATTTATGGACTGGTGCAAGCCTCTCGGAGTTGGAATAAACGTTTTGATAGTGTGATCAAAGCATTTGGTTTTATACAGACTTTCGGAGAAGCCTGTATTTACAAGAAAGTGAGTGGGAGCTCTGTAGCATTTCTGATATTATATGTGGATGACATATTGTTAATTGGAAATAATATAGAATTTCTGGATAGCATAAAGGGATACTTGAATAAGAGTTTTTCAATGAAAGACCTCGGTGAAGCTGCTTACATATTAGGCATAAAGATCTATAGAGATAGATCAAGACGCTTAATTGGACTTTCACAAACAACATACCTTGACAATTTTTTTGAGGAAGTTCAAAATGGATCAAGCAAAGAAAGGATTCTTGCCTGTGTTACAAGGTGTGAAATTGAGTAAGACTCAATGCCCGACCACTGCAGAAGATAGAGAGAATATGAAAGATGTTCCCTATGCATCAGCAATAGGATCTATCATGTATGCAATGCTGTGTACAAGACCTGATGTGTGCCTTGCTATAAGTCTAGCAGGGAGGTACCAAAGTAATCCAGGAGTGGATCACTGGACAGCGGTCAAGAACATCCTGAAGTACCTGAAAAGGACTAAGGATATGCTTCTCGTATATGGAGGTGACAAAGAGCTCGTCGTAAAAGGTTACGTTGATGCAAGCTTTGACACTGATCCGGACGATTCTAAATCGCAAATTGGATACGTGTTTACATTAAACGGTGGAGCTGTCAGTTGGTGCAGTTCTAAACAAAGCGTCGTAGCGGGATCTACATGTGAAGCGGAGTACATAGCTGCTTCGGAAGCAGCAAATGAAGGAGTCTGGATGAAGGAGTTCATATCCGATCTAGGTGTCATACCTAGTGCATCGGGTCCAATGAAAATCTTTCGTGACAATACTGGTGCAATTGCCTTGGTAAAGGAATCCAGATTTCACAAGAGAACCAAGTACATCAAGAGACGCTTCAATTCCATCCGAGATCTAGTCCAGGTGGGAGACATAGAGATTTGCAAGATACATACGGATCTGAATGTTGCAGACCCATTGACTAAGCCTCTTCCACGAGCAAAACATGATCAGCACCAAGGCTCCATGGGTGTTAGAATCATTACAGTGTAATCTAGATTATTGACTCTAGTGCAAGTGGGAGACTGAAGGAAATATGCCCTAGAGGCAATAATAAAGTTATTATTTATTTCCTTATAATCATGATAAATGTTTATTATTCATGCTAGAATTGTATTAACCGGAAACATAATACATGTGTGAATACATAGACAAACAAAGTGTCACTAGTATGCCTCTACTTGACTAGCTCGTTAATCAAAGATGGTTATGTTTCCTAACCATGAACAATGAGTTGTTATTTGATTAACGAGGTCACATCATTAGTTGAATGATCTGATTGACATGACCCATTCCATTAGCTTAGCACCCGATTGTTTAGTATGTTGCTATTGCTTTCTTCATGACTTATACATGTTCCTATAACTATGAGATTATGCAACTCCCGTTTGCCGGAGGAACACTTTGGGTGCTACCAAACGTCACAACGTAACTGGGTGATTATAAAGGAGCATTACAGGTGTCTCCAAAGGTAGATGTTGGGTTGGCGTATTTCGAGATTAGGTTTTGTCACTCCGATTGTCGAAGAGGTATCTCTGGGCCCTCTCGGTAATGCACATCACATAAGCCTTGCAAGCATTGCAACTAATGAGTTAGTTGCGGGATGATGTATTACAGAACGAGTAAAGAGACTTGCCGGTAACGAGATTGAACTAGGTATTGGATACCGACGATCGAATCTCGGGCAAGTAACATACCGATGACAAAGGGAACAATGTATGTTGTTATGCGGTCTGACCGATAAAGATCTTCGTAGAATATGTAGGAGCCAATATGGGCATCCAGGTCCCGCTATTGGTTATTGACCGGAGACATGTCTCGGTCATGTCTACATTGTTCTCGAACCTGTAGGGTCCGCACGCTTAAGGTTACGATGATAGTTATATTATGAGTTTATGCATTTTGACGTATCGAAGGTTGTTCGGAGTCCCGGATGTGATCACGGACATGACGAGGAGTCTCGAAATGGTCAAGACGTAAAGATTGATATATTGGAAGCCTATGTTTGGATATCGGAAGTGTTCCGGGTGAAATCGGGATTTTACCGGAGTACCGGGAAGGTTACCGGAACCCTCCGGGAGCTAAATGGTCCATGATGGGCCTTAGTGGAAAAGAGAAGAGGCAGCCCTACATGGGCTGCGCGCCTCCCCCTTCCCCTAGTCCTATTAGGACTAGGAGAGGTGGCCGGCCCCCTCTCTCTCTTTTCCCCCTCCGCGAATCCTATTCCAACTAGG
>NC_041392.1:171600551-171640556 GCF_002162155.2 Triticum dicoccoides
TCTCCTGGCGCACCTCCTATGGCCGGCCAGCCTCCCCCCTCTAGTCCTTTATATACTGAGGTAGAGGCACCCTAGAACACACAAGTTGATCCACGTGATCTATTCCTTAGTCGTGTGCGGTGCCCCCAGCCACCATAGTCCTCGATAATACTGTAGCGGAGTTTAGGCGAAGCCCTGCTGCTGTAGTGCATCAAGATCGTCACCACGCCGTCGTGCTGATGGAACTCTTCCCCGACACTTTGCTGGATCGGAGTCCGGGGATCGTCATCGAGCTGAACGTGTGCTCGAACTCGGAGGTGCTGTAGTTTCGGTGCTTGATCGGTTGGATCGTGAAGACGTACGACTACTTCCTCTACGTTGCGTCAACGCTTCCGCAGTCGGTCTGCGTGGGTACGTAGACAACACTCTCCCATCTTGTTGCTATGCATCACATGATCTTGCGTGAGCGTAGGAAATTTTTTGAAATTACTACGAAACCCAACATTCCTTTCTTTGGGTTGTCATGCAAAGCATGATCATGAAACCTCAGCTCGAATGTAAGAGCAAAATATCAAGGATTTAGTTTGGGAGGCCAGTTAATAGCCCCCGGTAGTGTTCAGCGATAGTCGAGGTCAAGCCGTAAACACTTCGGCCATTGTTATGAATGGCCCGTCATTTAACACCGTCATCGGATCGCTGACCAGTTTACGCTTATTGTGACAGTCAGTTTTCGGCTTTTCTCCACTGAGGTGCTTAACCATGTGAGATGGAAGCACAATCGCAGTGGTTCTCCCTTTGCACACCTAGCCGAACAAAGCGGAACGTAGGAGGCAAGCGCAGGAGCCGGGCAAACCAACTATTGACCGAAGACACAATTCGAAACCGATGCATATATAGCAATATCCGAGAATGTTTTTACCGAATCTCTAAAGGTGTCCGGCGTTGCACTGCGAGACTTGTGCTGAAAACACACAAATAGTTTAAAAGTGCCACAAGCTTGGAAGACCAAAAAACGTCAGTAAAAACTTGATGTCCGAACAAGATCAAGTTTTCGGTGCCAATCCAAAAATTGGCCTTAGAAAAAAAAGTGCTTCTGTCGTGCTTTAACATGACACATCCTATCTCAAGACTTCAAGCGGGTCAGCCTACGGCTTCAACCTCCTATCCCGAAGGCGGAGTACTTCTCGTTAGGCCAGCTTAGCAAACTAAACTCTAGCGGCTTTGAGAGAGAAATTAGGCTCCCCGGCTAGTGACCACACACTCGTGTCAAAAAAAGGAGTGATAAATAATAATAATAAAACTTTGCAACGATTAAGAAGAAGAACACTTATTATAAAACGGCTCAAATAAACTTAAGAGCCCCCAAGTGAATTGAGTAAAAGAATGATTGCATGTACCGAAGTACTTATATCATGTCTATATTCAACCGAACTTTAAACGCGTCTTAACCGACCGTCGGCTTCTCCATCTTCGGTCAAGGACCGAAAAGTGTTATGTACTCCATCTATCGAGAATATCGACGGTGTTTCCAATAACCAGACAATCAGGCCATAAGGCTGTAACAGACAAAGCGCGCTCAGGGAACTTATGTTATATTACTACAAAGTGTAAGAAGCATCTTTGAAGAAAATAGTACCCCCACCGATACCTTTCTTTGGTGCTCATTGTTATTATGAGACTTGTGCAATAGATGTTTTGTACTCATGAGTTCCGTTGTGTGCCGACCATCATTGAAAACAATAAGAGCGCTAGCTTTCGGCTTCACCCAATCTGAGGTCCGGCTCAGGTGACCCGATCGTGACAATCGCAGAGGTGCTCCCTTTACTCCCTAGCCGAACAATCGGGAACGTAGGGGTAAACACAGGAGCGAGGCAACCCAGCTTGCAAATCGCTTAAGTCAATATGGTGCATATTGTGGCGTAATACACGAACAAGGAACGAAGCCGTACAAGTATAATCATATGCAAGAGTAAAAGCTTCATAAAGGAAGCCCCCAAGTAAACGGGGTATTTGAATTTATGTGTCACAGACAAGGTTATGACAAGGAAATTTTTTACAAGCAACTTTTTTCCAAAAATGTATAATGCTTGGTCGAACCGAACACAAATTAAAAATTTAAAACTTGGAGCATGAAGGCAACTTAGCTGGTTAATGTGTTCGGTATTAATGACGTGGTCCGAGCTTGATGCGGTACAAGGTTCCATCCCCCAAGCCGGTCCCGAGGTGGCGGAGCGGAGAGCTCGACACGCTGAAGTGGTGACATAGCACGGTCAATGCAGGCCGGCAGAGTGATGCCGAAGTCCCCGGCATGGGGTAATGAAGTGTTGACGAAGCCCCCCGCCTAGCCCAGGTGGCGTGGTATGTCAATACGCCGAGTTGACGATACTGCCCAACTCGGATCATTTTCCTGTGCACAAAAAGTGATGCAAACCAGAGATAATAGTAAAAAAATAAAAATCGTTGCATAATAAATAATTTATGCAAAGTGAGTAATAAAAGAAATATGGCCTGGCGCCGAAGTCAATGTCGATGCAGGGCGTCAGCGTGATGCGGTAAAGGCGTGGCAAAGCCTGAATTCATAGGTCGGTCTGAGTTCCGGATGCGGCATTCGCCGGACTATGTACGGAGACTGACTGAACCACCATGCAACCGTCGTTAATGCGGCCACCATTTGATAGACCTGTGTACATATGATGGACAAGCCAGAGTAATAATTCCTTGGGAAAAATGAACCCAAACAAGCAAAAAATACTGGGATTAATAGCACCTGGTTTATTTGTTGTAGCAATTCGAAGGAAGGTGATTCCCAAAATTGGGACTCGATCCGCACATCCATTGCCTGATGGGCGATAAAACGACGGCATGGCAATGCTGGCAAAGGTTAGCTCGCCGAGGCAAAGCCCTCGGTCCAGCTAACGTGACGGAGCTGGTTGGCTAGTGACGCCGAAGTGTCCGGAGTAGGTTGATAAAGAGATGGCGAAGCCCTCGGTCCAGCCGAGATGTCGAAGCCTCGATATCAGCTGATGAGTCGAAGTAGGTCAGCATGATGAACACCAGCTTGAAGAAGCAATAGTGCGGCCCTGCCGATGCAGGTCGTGACGTGGTCGATGCCGGCTTGATGAAGCGACCGTGCGGCGATGCCGGTATGCCCTCTCCGTGTAATCCGTGGGGCGGTGATGTTGATGATGATTTATCCTTCGCGATTCCGGACTCTTGTTCGGCTTGCCGAGATGATGATCCGAAGAATTTGAGCTCGGCTCAACAAAGTGACGACTTGTCTAGCGCAGGTCGGCAGCCGTGGAGCAATATTGTCGGACTGGTTTGACACCAGCATGATGTTGAAGATCATGTTCAAAAGATCTTAAAGTTAGTGAGATGTGTTTGGGAACAAAACACAATACCCCATACAAAACTTCCTTTAAAAGGGATATCCGAAATCCTGTTCATAAAAAAGATGAACTCGGGTCGCATTCGTTTTCGCGCAGAAAACAGATCCGAAAAGTGATGCACTAATTGGAAGGTTCCCGGAGTTTGGACGGTCGGATCGAGCTGAAATTTTAAGAGGTGGTAGATATAGGAATTCTGCAGCCGATCAACGGTTGGATCTTCCAAAGGACGTCCGAGCTAGAAGCTGGACACCACACCCTAAACTCATCTAGATTCCCGTCCAGATTTGACAGGGCTTCGGTATATCATGGATTGCCAGAGATTCCTCCATCGGAACTCGACAAAATTTTCCAGGGTTGTTGTAGACTCAATTCCGCACAATTCCACCAAAGCGATCGTTAAAAAGACGCTTGAGGAGGCGGTGGCGGCGGACACAAGTTTACTGTTCAGAAAAATAGCACAGTCGCCCGAGGGCAATGTTGACGTTGAGCCCCGGGGCTCCCTGGATGATTCATCCATGATCTTGATAGAGATCGGAGTTGATGTTTATAAAGGCCCTCATCCAAACATGACGATCGGAGGTAGGGCGCAGTCCTTGGTCAAACAAGGTGACTAGTCGAGCTGGTGATGAAGATGCCGAAGTCGCAGTTGATCTGCAGGCGAGCCATCAACCTTTTGCTGAACACACAGTGAAACTCTCAATGAAAGCACCAATGTCGGTGTCAAAACCGGCGGATCTTGGGTAGGGGGTCCCTAACTGTGTGTCTAGGCCGGATGGTAACAAGAGGCAGGGGGCACGATGTTTTACCCAGGTTCGGGCCTTCTTGATGGAGGTAAAACCCTACATCCCGCTTGATTTATTCTTGATGATATGAGTAGTACAAGAGTTGATCTACCACGAGATCGGAGAGGCTAAACCCTAAAAGCTAGCCTATGGTATGATTATATGTATATGATCTATCGACTAGCCTGGCCTCGGTTTATATAATGCACCAGAGGCCTAGGATAACAAGAGTCCTAGCCGAATACGCCGGTGGGGAGGAGTCCTTGTCTTGATCGCCAAGTCTTGTGGAATCTTCCTTGTATGCGGCAGCTGTCCGAACTGGCCCATGAGTATATGGCCATGGGGTCCTCGGCCCAATCTAACAGATCGGGAGATGATGTGGTGAGTACCCCCTAGTTCAGGACACCGCCAGGGGGCGTCGGGGAGGACGCGTAGGCGGACGGCGAGTAGTTGTATGGAGGGTACTGCATGCCAGAGAAGGCGGGCGAGGGCGTCCGCTGGGCCGGGTGTCCATGGGGGAAGGTGACGTTGGGGTTGAACCAATCGTGCGCGTCCCCGTCGGCGTAGCCCGGTGAGGGTGTGCATCCCCATGGCTGCGGCGACGAAGAACCAACGCCTTGCTGGCCCCAGGGCGCGTACTGGGCGTGGTTGCGGGGTGGGTTCATGATGTCTACTACACAACCTTCTTCTTATAGACGTTGTTGGGCCTCCAAGTGTAGAGGTTTGTAGGATAGTAGCAAATTTCCCTCAAGTGGATGACCTAAGATTTATCAATCCATAGGAGGCGTAGGATGAAGATGGTCTATCTCAAGCAACCCTGCAACCAAATAACAAAGAGTCTCTTGTGTCCCCAACACACCCAATACAATGGTAAATTGTATAGGTGCACTAGTTCGGCGAAGAGATAGTGAAACAAGTGGTATATGGATAGTAGATAAAGGTATTTGTAATCTGAAATAATAAAAACAGCAAGGTAGCAAGTGATAAAAGTGAGCATAAACGGTATTGCAATGTGTGGAAACAAGGCCTAGGGTTCATACTTTCGCTAGTGTAAGTTCCCTCAACAATACTAACATAATTAGATCACATAACTATCCCTCAACATGCAACAAAGAGTCACTCCAAAGTCACTAATAGCGGAGAACAAACGAAGAGATTATGGTAGGGTACGAAACCACCTCAAAGTTATTTTTTCCAATCAATCCATTGGGCTATTGCTATAAGTGTCACAAATAGCCCTAGAGTTCATACTAGAATAACACCTTAAGACACAAAGCAACCAAAACCCTAATGTCACCTAGATACTCCAATGTCACCTCAAGTATCCATGGGTATGATTATACGATATGCATCACACAATCTCAGATTCATCTATTCAACCAACACAAAGGACCTCAAAGAGTGCCCCAAAGTTTCTACCAGAGAATCACGACGAAAACGTGTGCCAACCCCTATGCATAAGTTCCCAATGTCACGAAACTCGCAAGTTGATCACCTTAACATACATCAAGTGGCACGTGATATCCCATTGTCACCATAGATATCCACGGCAAGACATACATCAAGTGTTCTCAGATCTTTAAAGACTCAATCCGATAAGATAACTTCAAAAGGGAAAGTCAATTCATTACAAGAGAGAAGAGGGGGAGGAGAAACATAAGATCCAACTATAATAGCAAAGCTAGCGATACATCAAGATCGTATCATCTCAAGAACACGAAAGAGAGAGAGATCAAACACATTGCTACTGGTACATACCCTCAGCCCCGAGAGAGAACTACTCCCTCCTCGTCATGAAGAGCGCCGGGATGATGAAGATGGCCACCGGTGAGGGTTCCCCCTCTGGCAGGGTGCCGGAGCAGGGTCCCGATTGACTTTTGGTGGCTACGGAGGCTTCTGGCGGCGGAACTCCCGATCTATTCTGTGTTCTAGGAGTTTTATGGTATATGGAGTTATATAGGTAGAAGAAGCACGTCAGGGGAGCCACGGGGGCCCCACGAGGCAGGGGGCGCGCCCCCACCCTCGTGGGCAGCTCCCGTATCTTCTGACGTGGGGTCCAAGTCCATCAGGTGTGTTTCCTTCCAAAAATAACTTCTCCAGTTGATTTCGTTCGTTTCGACTCCGTTTGATATTCCTTTTCTTCAAAACACTGAAATAGGCATAAAACAACAAATCTGGACTGGGCCTCCGGTTAATAGGTTTTTCCTAAAAATAATATAAAAGTGGATAATAAAGCCCAATATTGCCTAAAACAGTAGATAATATAGCATGGAGCAATCAAAAATTATACGTTGGAGACATATCAAGCATCCCCAAGCTTAATTCCTACTCGTCCTCGAGTAGGTAAATGATAAAAAAAGATAATTTTTGATGTGGAATGCTAGTCGGCATAATTTCAATGTAATTCTTCTTAATTGTGGTATGAATATTCAGATCCATAAGATTCAAGACAAAAATTTAATATTGACATAAAAATAATAATACTTCAAGCATACTAACTAAGCAATCATGTCTTCTCAAAATAACATGGCCAAAGAAAGCTATCCCTACAAAATCATATAGTCTGGCTATGCTCCATCTTCACCACACAAAATATTTAAATCATGCACAACCCCGATGACAAACCAAGCAATTGTTTCATACTTTTGATGTTCTCAAACTTTTTCAATCTTCACGCAATATATGAGCATGAGCCATGGATATAGCACTATAGGTGGAATAGAATGGTGGTTGTGGAGAAGACAAAAAGGAAGAAGATAGTCTCACATCAACTAGGCGTATCAACGGGCTATGGAGATGCCCATTAATAGATATCAATGTGAGTGAGTAGGGATTGCCATGCAACGGATGCACTAGATCTATAAGTATATGAAAGCTCAACAAAAGAAACTAGTGGGTGTGCATCCAACTTGCTTGCTCACGAAGACCTAGGGCATTTTAAGGAAGCCCATTATTGGAATATACAAGCCAAGTTCTATAATGAAAGATTCCCACTAGTATATGAAAGTGACAACATAGGAGACTCTCTATCATGAAGATCATGGTGCTACTTTGAAGCACAAGTGTGGTAAAAGGATAGTAGCATTGTCCCTTTTATTTTTTTTATTCGGCCTTTTTTTATTTGGCCTTTCTTTTTTTATTTGGCCTTTTTTTGGGATAATGCTCTATTGAATGATGATCATCACACTTCTATTTATTTACAACTCGATGATACAACTCGATACTAGAACAAAGATGACTCTATATGAATGCCTCCGACGGTGTACTGGGATATGCAATGAATCAAGAGTGACAAGTATGAAAGAATTATGAACGGTGGCTTTGCCACAAATACAATGTCAACTACATCATCATGCTAAGCAATATGACAATGATGGAGTGTGTCATAATAACCGGAACGGTGGAAAATTGCATGGCAATATATCTCGGAATGGCTATGGAAATGCCATAATAGGTAGGTATGGTGGCTGTTTTGAGGAAGGTATATGGTGGGTTTATGGTACCGGCGAAAGTTGCACGGTATTAGAGAGGCTAGCAAGGGTGGAAGGGTGGGAGTGCGTATAATCCATGGACTCAACATTAGTCATAAAGAACTCACATACTTATTGCAAAAATCTATTAGTTATCGAAACAAAGACTACGCGCATGCTCCTAGGGGGATAGATTGGTAGGAAAAGACCACCGCTCGTCCCCGACCGCCACTCACAAGGAAGACAATCAATAAATAAATCATGCTCCGACTTCGTCACATAACGGTTCACCATACGTGCATGCTATGGGAATCACAAACTTTAACACAAGTATTCTTTAAATTCACAACTACTCAACTAGCATGACTGTAATATCACTATCTCCATATCTCAAAACAATCATCAAGCATCAAACTTCGCTTAGTATTCAACACACTCATAAGAGAATTTTTATTATTCTTGAATACCTAGCATATTAGGATTTTAAGCAAATTACCATGTTATTTAAGACTCTCAAAATAATATAAGTGAAGCATTAGAGTTCATATATTTCTTCAAAATAAAACTACCACCATGCTCTAAAAGATATAAGTGAAGCACTAGAGCAAATGACAAACTACTCCGAAAGATATAAGTGAAGATCAATGAGTAGTCGAATAATTATGCAACTATGTGAAGACTCTCTAACATTTAATAATTTCAGATATTGGTATTCTATTCAAACAGCAAGCAAAGCAAAATAAAATAACATCTAAGAATAGCAAACATCATGTGAAGAAGCAAAAACTTAGGATCAACCGATACTAACCGATAATTGTTGAAGAAGAAAGGTGGGATGCCAACCAGGGCATCCCCAAGCTTAGATGCTTGAGACTTCTTGAAATATTATATTGGGATGCCTTGGGCATCCCCAAGCTTGATATTTTGTGCCTTGGGCATCACGGTCTCCCTAAATCTCAAAAGCTTCATCCATACAAAACTCAACAAGGACTCGTGAGATAAGTTAGTATAAACCATTGCAAAAACCTTATCATACTCTACTGTAGCAAATCCCTTAAATTATTATTCAACATTTCATACTAAATGCCTCTGCATATTTAATAGTCCTATCCTCAAATAGAATCATTAAATAAGCAAACATATGCAAACAATGCAAACATAACAGCAATCTGCCTAAACAGGATAGTCTGTAAAGAATGCTGCAACATCCATACTTCCCTAGCTCCAAAAATTATGAAATAAAATTCCCACTGTAGTAAATTTATCAGATCTTAATATGCAAAAGGTTTCAACATTTTATAACATTCTGAATTTTCTAGGGAATTATTGCAACAGCGGTAAACTTTCTGTTTTCAAACAGCAACATGTATACTTGTAACATAGGCATAGTAAAGGCTATCAGTCCACTTTTATTGAAATAAAAGATGCAAAACATTGTTCTAAATAACAGAAAGAAAATCCTAACAAAATAAATTGATGCTTCAAGAAAAACACATATCATGTGGCGAATAAAAATATAGCTCCAAGTAAAATTACCGATGAACGAAGACGAAAGAGGGGATACCTTCCGGGGCATCCCCAAGCTTAGGCTCTTGGTTATCCTTGAATATTACCTTGGGGTGCCTCGGGCATCCCCAAGCTTAGGCTCTTGCCACTCCTTATTCAATAGTCCATCGAATCCTTACCCAAAACTTGAAAACTTCACAACACAAAACTTAACAGAAAACTCGTAAGCTCCGTTAGTATAAGAAAATAAATCACCACTTCGAGGTACTGTAATGAACTCATTCTTTATTTATATTGGTGTTAAACCTCCTTTATTCCAACTTCTCTATGGTTTATAAACTATTTTACTAGCCATAGATTCATCAAAAAAAGTAAACAACACATGAAAAACAGAATCTGTCAAAGACAGAACAGTCTGTAGTAATCTGAATCAAACGTATACTTCTGGAACTCATAAAATTCTCAAATAAATTTCTGGACCTGAGTAATTTATCTATTAATCATCTGCAAAAAGAATTAACTAAATAGAACTCTCCAAATAAAAATGGCAGCAATTCTCGTGAGCGCTAAAGTTTCTGTTTTTTACAGCAAGATCAACAAGACTTTCCCCAAGTCTTCCCAAAGGTTCTACTTGGCACAAACACTAATTAAAAGCATAAAACCGCATCTAAACAGAGGCTAGATGGATTATTTATTACTAAACAGGAACAAAAAGCAAGGAACTAAAATAAAATTGGGTTGCCTCCCAACAAGCGCTATCGTTTAATGCCCCTAGCTAGGCATGATGATTTCAATGATGCTCACATAAAGGATAAGAATTGAAACATAAAGAGAGCATCATGAAGAATATGACTAGCACATTTAAGTCTAACCCACTTCTTATTCATAGGGATTTTGTGAGCAGACAACTCATGGGAGCAATAATCAACTAGCATAGGAAGGTAAAGCAAGCAAAACTTCAAAATTTTAAGCACATAGAGAGGAAACTTGATATTATTGCAATTCCTACAAGCATATGTTCCTCCATCATAATAATTTTCAGTAGCATCATGAATGAATTCAACAATATAACCAGCACCTAAAGCATTCTTTTCATGATCTACAAGCATAGAAATTTTATTACTCTCCACACAAACAAATTTCTTCTCATGAATAGTAGTGGGAGCAAGCTCAACAAAATAATTATCATGTGAGGCATAATCCAATTGAAAACTAAAATCATGATGACAAGTTTCATGGATATAATTATTCTTTATGGCATACAAGTCATCACAATAATCATCATAGATATCAACTTTGTTCTCATAATCAATTGGAACCTCTTCCAGAATAGTGGATTTATCACAAAATAAAGTCATGACCTCTCCAAATCTACTTTCATAAATATAATCATCATAAATAGGAGGCATGCTTTCATCATAATAAATTTGCTCGTCAAAGCTTGGGGGACAAAAAATATCATCTTCATCAAGCATAGCTTCCCCAAGCTTGTGGCTTTGCATATCATTAGCATCATGGATATTCAAGGAATTCATACTAACAACATTGCAATCATGCTCATCATTTAAATATTTAGTGCCAAACATTTTATAGATTTCTTCTTCTAGCACTTGAGCACAATTTTCCTTTCCATCATACTCACGAAAGATATTAAAAAGATGAAGCGTATGAGATAAACTCAATTCCATTTTTTTATAGTTTTCTTTTATAAACTAAACTAGTGATTGTTGGAAATATGCCCTAGAGGCAATAATAAAATGGTTATTATTATATTTCCTTGTTCATGATAATTGTCTATTGTTCATGCTATAATCGTGTTATCCGGAAATCGTAATACATGTGTGAATACATAGACCACAATACGTCCCTAGTGAGCCTCTAGTTGACTTGCTCGTTGATCAAAAGATAGTCATGGTTTTCTAACTATGGACATTAGATGTCATTGATAACGGGATCACATCATTAGGAGAATGATGTGATGGACAAGACCCAATCCTAAGCATAGCTCAAAGATCGTGTAGTTCATTTGCTAGAGCTTTTACGAATGTCAAGTATCATTTCCTTAGACCATGAGATTGTGCAACTCCCAGATACCGTAGGAGTGCTTTGGGTGTGCCAAACGTCACAACATAACTGGGTGACTATAAAGGTGCACTACGGGTATCTCCGAAAGTGTCTGTTGGGTTGGCATGAATCGAGACTGGGATTTGTCACTCCGTATGACGGAGAGGTATCTCTGGGCCCACTCGGCAATGCATCATCATAATGAGCTCAATGTGACCAAGTGATTGGTCACGGGATCATGCATTACGGTACAAGTAAAGTGACTTGCCAGTAACGAGATTGAACGAGGTATTTGTTGGGGAACGTAGCAGAAATTCAAAATTTTCTACGCATCACCAAGATCAATCTATGGAGTAATCTAGCAACGAGGGAAGGAGAGTGCATCTACATACCCTTGTAGATCGCTAAGCGGAAGCGTTCAAGTGAACGGGGTTGATGGAGTCGTACTCATCGTGATCCAAATCACCGATGATCCTAGTGCCGAACGGACGGCACCTCCGCGTTCAACACACGTACAGCCCGTTGACATCTCCTACGCCTTGATCCAGCAAGGGGAGAAGGAGAGGTTGGGGAAGACTCCATCCAGCAGCAGCACGACGGCGTGGTGGTGGTGGAGGAGTGCGGGACTCCAGCAGGGCTTCACCAAGCACTACGAGAGACGAGGAGGAAGAGGGGTAGGGCTGCGCCAACAGGGAGATTGAATCGTGTGTTGGGCTGCCCCTTTGCTCAAGTATATATAGGGGGAGGGGAGGGGCTGCGCCCCCACCTAGGGTTCCCTCCCTAGGGGTGGCGGCAGCCCCCAGATCCCATCTGGGAGGCGGCCAAGGGGGAGAGAGAGGGGGGCGCACCTAGGGTGGGCCTTAGGGCCCATCTGCGCCTAGGGTTTGCCCCCTCTCCCCTTGAGGACGCCTTGGGCCTTGGTGGGAGGCGCCCCAGCCCACCTAGGGGATGGTACCTTCCCACTATTGGCCCATGTAAGCCTCCGGGGCTGGTGGCCCCACCTGGTGGACCCCCGGACCCCTTCGGTGGTCCCGGTACACTACCGGTGATGCCCGGAACACTTCCAGTGGCCAAACCATACTTCCTATATATTAATCTTTACCTCCGGACCATTCCGGAACTTCTCGTGATGTCCGGGATCTCATCCGGGACTCCGAACAACATTCGGTAACTGCGTACATACTTTCCCTATAACCCTAGCATCATCGAACCTTAAGTGTGTAGACCCTACGGGTTCGGGAGTCATGCAGACATGGCCGAGACAACTCTTCGGTCAATAACCAACAGCGGGATCTGGATACCCATGTTGGCTCCCACATGTTCCACGATGATCTCATCGGATGAACCACGATGTCAAGGACTTAATCAATCCCGTATTCAATTCCCTTTGTCTAGCGGTATTATACTTGCCCGAGATTCGATCGTCGGTATCCCGATACCTTGTTCAATCTTGTTACCGGCAAGTCTCTTTACTCGTTCCGTAACACATCATCCCGTGATCAACTACTTGGTCACATTGTGCACATTATGATGATCTCCTACCGAGTGGGCCCAGAGATACCTCTCCGTTACACGGAGTGACAAATCCCAGTCTCGATTCGTGCCAACCCAACAGACACTTTCGGAGATACCTGTAGTGAACCTTTATAGCCACCCAGTTACGTTGTGACGTTTGGCACACCCAAAGCACTCCTACAGTATCCGGGAGTTGCACAATCTCATAGTCTAAGGAAACGATACTTGATATTAGAAAAGCTTTAGCAAACGAACTACACGATCTTTGTGCTAGGCTTAGGATTGGGTCTTGTCCATCACATCATTCTCCTAATGATGTGATCCCGTTATCAACGACATCCAATGTCCATGGTTAGGAAACCATAACCATCTATTGATCAACGTGCTAGTCAACTAGAGGCTTACTAGGGACATGGTGTTGTCTATGTATCCACACATGTATCTGAGTTTCCTATCGATACAATTCTAGCATGGATAATAAACGATTATCATGAACAATGAAATATATAATAATAACTAATTTATTATTGCCTCTAGGGCATATTTCCAACATTCTCCCACTTGCATTAGAGTCAATAATCTAGTTCACATCGCCATGTGATTAACACTCACAGGTCACATCGCCATGTGACCAACATCCAAAGAGTTTACTAGACTCAATAATCTAGTTCACATCACTATGTGATTAACACTCAATGAGTTCTGAGTTTGATTGTGTTATGCTTGTGAGAGAGGTTGTAGTCAACGAGTCTTGCCATATTCAGATTCCTATGTATTTCGCAAAACTTTATATCGTAGATGCTGCTACCACGTTCCACTTGGAGCTATTCCAAATTGTTGCTCCATTATACGTATCCGGTATCTCTACTCAGAGCTATCCGGATAGGTGTTAAGCTTGCATCGACGTAACTCTTTACGTCGAACTCTTTATCACCTCCATAACCGAGAAACATTTCCTTATTCCTCTAAGGATAATTTTGACCGCTATCTGGTGATCTACTCCTAGATCACCTTTGTACCCTCTTGCCAGACATGTGGCAAGGCACACATCAGGTGCGGTACTTCAGCATGGCATACCGTATAGAGCCTATGACAAAAGCATAGGGGACGACCTTCGTCCTTCCTCTTTCTTCTGCCGTGTTCAAGCTTTGAGTCTTACTCAACTTCACACCTTACAACTCAGGTAAGAACCCCTTCTTTGACTGATCTATTTTGAACTCCTTCAAAAACATGTGAAGGTGTGCGTTCTTTGAAAGTATCATCAGGCGTCTTGATCTATCTCTATAGATCTTGATGCCCAATATGTAAGCAGTTTTATCCAGGTATTCCTTTGAAAAACACTCTTCAAACAACCGTTTATGCTTTCCAGAAATTCTACATTATTTCGGATCAACAATATGTCATGCACATATACTTATCAGAAATGTTGTAGTGCTCCCACTCACTTTCTTGTAAATACAAGTTTCTAGCAAACATTGTATAAACCTAAAAGCTTTGATCACTCCATCAAAACATATATTCCGATTCCGAGATGCTTGCTCTAGTCCATAGAAGGATTGTTGGAGCCAGCATACCTTTTAGCATCCTTAGGATCGACAAAACCTTTTATTGTATCACATACAACTTTTCTTACGGAAACTGGTAAGAAAACTTGTTTTGACATCCATCTGTAAGATTTCATAATCGAAAAATACAGCTAATGCTATCATGATTCCAACGGACTTAAGCATCGCTACGGGTGAGAAATTCTCATCGTAGTCAACTCCTTGAACTTGTGAAAAGATTCTTTCCCACAAGTCGAGCTTCATAGACGGTAACATTACCACCCACGTCTGTCTTCTTCTTAAAGATCCATTTATCTCTATGGCTTGCCGATCATCGGGCAAGTCCACCAAAGTCCATACTTTGTTCTGATATATGGATCCTATCTCGGATTTCATGGCTTCTAACCATTTGTCGGGATACGGGCCCACCATCGCTTCTCCATAGATCATAGGTTCATTGTTGTCTAACAACATGATATCTAAGACAGGATTACCGTACCACTCAGGAGTAGTACATATCCTTGTCGACCTACGAGGTTCGATAGCAACTTGATCCGAAGCTTCATGATCACTATCATTAACTTCCTATTCAACAGACGTAGGCGCCACAGAAAACATCTTTCTGTGTTGCATCACTCTCTGGTTGAAGTAAAGGTTCGACAACCTCATCAAGTTCTATCTTCCTCCCACTCAATTCTTTCGAGAGAAACTCCTTCTCGAGAAAGGACCCGTTCTTAGCGACAAACAATTTGCCCTCGGATCTGAGATAGAAGGTATACCCTACTGTCACCTTTGGGTATCCTATGAAGATGTGTTTGTCCGCTTTGGGTTCGAGCTTCTCTAGCTGAAGCCTTAAGCATCGCAGCCCCAAACATTAAGAAACGACAACTTTGGTTTCTTGCCAAACCAATGTTCATACGACATCGTCTCAACAGACTTAGATGGTGTCCTATCTAAAGTGAATGCAGCTGTCTCTAATGCATAACCTCAAAATGAAAACGGTAGATTGGTAAGAGACATCATAGATTGCACCATATCTCATAGGGTTCGATTACGACGTCCGGACACACCATTACAACTGTGGTGTTCCAGGTGGCTTCAACTGTGAAACAATTCCACAATGTCTTAAGTGATTTGCCAAACTCATAACTCAGAAAATCCCCTTTTGATCAGATCGTAGGAACATGATCTTATTGTTATGATGATTCTTAACTTCACTCTGAAATCGCTTGAACTTTTCAAACGTTTCAGACTTGTGCTTCATTAAGTAGATATACCTATATCTACCCAAATCATCAGTGAAGATGAGAAAATAGCGATATCCACCGCACGCTTCAATTCTCATTGGATCACACGCATCAGCATGCATGATTTCCAACAAGTCACTTGTCCGTTTCATTGTACCTGAAAACGAAGTCTTAGTCATCCTGCCCATGAGGCATGGCTCGCATGTGTCAAGTGATTCAAAATCAAGTGACTCCAAACATCCATCGACATGGAGTTTCTTCATGCATCTTACACCAATATGACCTAAGTGGCAGTGCCACAAGAAAGTGGTACTACCATTATTAACTCTACATCTTTTGGCGTGAACATGTGTATTACCACGACCGAGATTCAATGAACCATTCACATAGGGTGCATGACCATGAAAGGTATCATTCATGTAAACAGAATAACCATTATTCTCTAACTTAAATGAATGACCGTATTGCAATGAACATGATCTAATCATATTCATGCTCAACGTAGACACCTGATAACATTTATCTAGGTTCAATACTAATCCCGAAGGCAGATGGAGCGTGCGATGGTGATCCCATCAACTTTGGAAACACTTCCAACACACATCGTCACCTCGCCCTTAGCCAGTCTCCGTTTAGTCCGTAGCTTTTGCTTCAAGTCACCAATAATAGTAAATGAACCGGTATCCAATACCCAAGTGCTACCAGGAGTACTAGTGAGGTACACATTAATGACACGTATAAACTTTGAAGTTGCCAGCCTTATTATCTACCATGCATTTGGGGTAATTCCGCTACCAGTGACCGTTCCCCTTACAATAGAAGCATTTAGTCTCGGGTTTGGGTTCAACCTTGGGTTCCTTCACTTGAGCGGCAACTGGTTTGCCATCCATGAAGTTTCCCTTCTATCCCTTGCCCTTCTTGAAACCAGTGGTCTTGTTAAACCATCAACACTTGATGCTCCTTCTTGATTTCTACCTATTGCGGTCTTAAGCACCGCGAACAGCTCCGGGATCAACTCCATCCCTTGCATGTCATACTTCATCACGAAGATCTATTAGCTTAGTGATAGTGGCTAGAGAACTCTATCAATCACTATCTTATCTAGAAGTTTAACTCCCACTTGATTTAAGTGATTGTAGCACCTAGACATTCTGAGCACATGCTCACTAGCTGAGCTATTCTCCTCCATCTTGTTGGCAAAAGAACTTGCTAGAGGTCTCACACCTCTCAACACGGGCATGAGCCTGAAATCCCAATTTCATCTCTTGGAACATCTCATATGTTCTATGGCGAACAAAACGTCATTGGAATCCCGATTCTAAGCCGTAAAGTATGGTGCACTAAACTATCAAGTAGTCATCAGGATGTGTCTGTCAGGTGTTCACAACATCCACAGACGACGTTGTAGGGGTTTGCACATCGAGCGATGCATCAAATACGTAAGCCTTCTGTGTAGCAGTGAGGACACTCCTCGGACTACGGACCTAGTCCGCATCAGTGCTTACAACATGGTCTTTCTCTAGGAACGTATTGAAACAGGGAGCTAAAACATGAGCTATTTATCTACAACATATTTGCAAAGACAATTTAGACTATGTTCATGATAATTGAGTTCATCTAATGAACTCCCACTCAGATAGACATCCCTCTAGTCATCTAAGTGAAACATGATCCGAGTCAACTAGGCCGTGTCCGATCATCACGTGAGACGGACTAGTCAACATCGGTGAACATCTTCATGTTGATCGTATCTTCTATACGACTCATGCTCGACCTTTCGGTCTTCTATGTTCCGAGACATGCTAGGCTCGTCAAGTCAACCTAAGTGTTTTTGCTGTGTAAATATGGCTTACACCCGTTGTATTCGAACGTTAGAATCTATCACACCCGATCATCACATGGTGCTTCGAAATGATGAACCTTCGCAACGGTGCACAGTTAGGGGGAACACTTTTCTTGAAATTTTAGTGAGGGATCATCTTATTTAAGCTACCGTCGTTCTAAGCAAATAAGATGTAAAATATGATAAACATCACATGCAATCAAATAGTGACATGATATGGCCAATATCATTTTGCTCCTCTCGATCTCCATCTTCGGGGCTCCATGATCATCGTTATCACCGACATGACACCATGATCTCCATCATCATGATCTCCATCATCATGTCTTCTTGAAGTTGTCTCATCATCTATTACTTCTACTACTATGGCTAACGCTTTAGCAATAAAGTAAAGTAATTACATGACATTTAAGTTGACACGCAGGTCATAAATAAATTAAGACAACTCCTATGGCTCCTGCCGGTTGTCATACTCATCGACATGCAAGTCGTGATTCCTATTACAAGAACATGATCAATCTCATATGTCACATATATCATTCATCACATCCTTTTGGCCATATCACATTACAAGGCATATGCTGCAAAAACAAGTTAGACGTCCTCTAATTGTTGTTGCAAGTTTTTACGTGGCTGCTATAGGTTTCTAGCAAGAACGTTTCTTACCTACGCGAAAACCACAACGTAATATGCCAATTTCTATTTACCCTTCATAAGGACCCTTTTCATCGAATCCGATCCGACTAAAGTGGGAGAGGCAGACACCCGCTAGCCACCTTATGCAACTAGTGCATGTCAGTCGGTGGAACCAGTCTCACGTAAGAGTACGTGTAAGGTCGGTCCGGGCCGCTTCATCCCACGATGCCGCCGAATCAAGATAAGACTAGTAACGGCAAGTAAATTGACAATATCGATGCCCACAACTGCTTTGTGTTCTACTCGTGCATAGAAACTACGCATAGACCTAGCTCATGATGCCACTGTCGGGGAACATAGCAGAAATTCAAAATTTTCTACGCATCACCAAGATCAATCTATGGAGTAATCTAGCAATGAGAGAAGGAGAGTGCATCTACATACCCTTGTAGATCGCTAAGCGGAAGCATTCAAGTGAACAGGGTTGATGGAGTCGTACTCGTCGTGATCCAAATCACCGATGATCCTAGTGCCGAACGGATGACACCTCCGCGTTCAACACACGTACAGCCTGGTGACGTCTCCTATGCCTTGATCCAGCAAGGGGAGAAGGAGAGGTTGGGGAAGACTCCATCCAGCAGCAGCACGACGGCGTGGTGGTGGTGGAGGAGCGCGGGACTCCAGCAGGGCTTCGCCAAGCACTACGAGAGACGAGGAGGAAGAGGGGTAGGGCTGCGCCAACAGGGAGATTGAATCGTGTGTTGGGCTGCCCCTTTGCTCAAGTATGTATAGGGGGAGGGGAGGGGCTACGCCCCCACCTAGGGTTCCCTCCCTAGGGGTGGCGGCAGCCCCCAGATCCCATCTCGGAGGCGGCCAAGGGGGAGAGAGAGGGGGGCGCACCTAGGGTGGGCCTTAGGGCCCATCTGCGCCTAGGGTTTGCCCCCTCTCCCCTTGAGGACGCCTTGGGCCTTGGTGGGAGCCCCCCCAGCCCAGCTAGGGGCTGGTCCCTTACCACTATTGGCCCATGTAAGCCTCCGGGGCTGGTGGCCCCACCTGGTGGACCCCCGGACCCCTCCGGTGGTCCCGGTACACTACCGGTGATGCCCGGAACACTTCCGGTGGCCAAAACCATACTTCCTATATATTAATCTTTACCTCCGGACCATTCTGGAACTCCTCGTGACGTCCGGGATCTCATCCAGGACTTCGAACAACATTCGGTAACCGCATACATACTTTCCCTATAACCCTAGCGTCATCGAACCTTAAGTGTGTAGACCCTACGGGTTCGCGAGTCATGCGGACATGGCCGAGACAACTCTCCGGTCAATAACCAACAACGGGATCTGGATACCCATGTTGGCTCCCACATGTTCCACGATGATCTCATCAGATGAACCATGATGTCAAGGACTTAATCAATCCCGTATTCAATTCCCTTTGTCTAGCGGTATTATACTTGCCCGAGATTCGATCGTCGGTATCCCGATACCTTGTTCAATCTCGTTACCGGAAAGTCTCTTTACTCATTCCGTAACACATCATCCTGTGATCAACTCCTTGGTCACATTGTGCACATTATGATGATGTCCTACCGAGTGGGCCCAGAGATACCTCTCCGTTACACGGAGTGACAAATCCCAGTCTCGATTCGTGCCAACCCAACAGACACTTTCGGAGATACCTATAGTGAACCTTTATAGCCACCCAGTTACGTTGTGACGTTTGGCACACCCAAAGCACTCCTACTGTATCCGGGAGTTGCCATATCTCATGGTCTAAGGAAACGATACTTGATATTAGAAAAGCTTTAGCAAACGAACTACACGATCTTTGTGCTAGGCTTAGGATTGGGTCTTGTCCATCACATCATTCTGCTAATGATGTGATCCCATTATCAACGACATCCAATGTCCATGGTTAGGAAACCATAACCATCTATTGATCAACGAGCTAGTCAACTAGAGGCTTACTAGGGACATGGTGTTGTCTATGTATCCACACATGTATCTGAGTTTCCTATCGATACAATTCTAGCATGGATAATAAACGATTATCATGAACAATGAAATATATAATAATAACTAATTTATTATTGCCTCTAGGGCATATTTCCAACAGTATTGGGATACCGACGATCGAGTCTCGGGCAAGTAACATACCGATTGACAAAGGGAATTGTATACGGGATTGATTGAATCCTCGACATCGTGGTTCATCCGATGAGATCATCGAGGAGCATGTGGGAGCCAACATGGGTATCCAGATCCCGTTGTTGGTTATTGACCGAAGAGTCGTCTCGGTCATGTCTGCGTGTCTCCCGAACCCGTAGGGTCTACACACTTAAGGTTCGGTGACGCTAGGGTTGTTGAGATATTAGTATGCGGTAACCCGAAAGTTGTTCGGGGTCCCGGATGAGATCCCGGACATCACAAGGAGTTCCAGAATGGTCCGGAGGTGAAGAATTATATATAGGAAGTCCAGTTTCGGCCATCGGGAAAGTTTCGGGGGTCACCGGTATTGTACTGGGACCACCAGAAGGGTCCCGGGGGTCCACCGGGTGGGGCCACCTATCCCGGAGGGCCCCATGGGCTGAAGTGGGGAAGGGAACTAGCCCCTGGTGGGCTGGTGTGCCCCTCTTGGGCCTCCCCCTGTGCCTAGGGTTGGAAACCCTAGGGGTGGGAGCGCCCTACTTGGCTTGGGGGGCAAGCCACCCCCCTTGGCCGCCGCCCCCCCTGGGAGATTGGATCTCCTAGGGCCGCCCCCCTAGGGGTCCTATATATAGTGGAGGGAGGGAGGGCAGCCGCACCCTAGCCCTTGGCGCCTCCCTCTCCCTCTCGCTAAGCTTGGCGAAGCCCTGCCGAGATCACCGTTGCTTCCACCACCACGCCGTCGTGCTGCTGGATATCCATCAACCTCTCCTTCCCCCTTGCTGGATGAAGTTGGAGGAGACGTCTTCCCAACCGTACGTGTGTTGAACGCGGAGGTGCCGTCTGTTCGGCGCTAGGTCATCGGTGATTTGGATCACGACGAGTACGACTCCATCAACCCCCTTCTCTTGAACGCTTCTGCTCGCGATCTACAAGGGTATGTAGATGCACTCCCCTCTCCCTCGTTGCTAGATGACTCCATAGATTGATCTTGGTGATGCGTAGAAAATTTTAAAATTCTGCTACGTTCCCCAACAGTGGCATCATGAGCCAGGTCTATGCGTAGTTTCTATGCATGAGTAGAACACAAAGCAGTTGTGGGCGTCGATATTGTCAATTTACTTGCCGTTACTAGTCTTATCTTGATTCGGCGGCATCGTGGGATGAAGCGGCCCAGACCGACCTTACACGTACGCTTACGTGAGACTGGTTCCACCGACTGACATGCACTAGTTGCATAAGGTGGCTAGCTGGTGTCTGTCTCTCCCACTTTAGTCGGATCGGATTCGATGAAAAGGGTCCTTATGAAGGGTAAATAGAAATTGGCATATCACGTTGTGGTTTTGGCGTAGGTAAGAAACGTTCTTGCTAGAGACCTATAGCAGCCACGTAAAAACTTGCAACAACAATTAGAGGACGTCTAACTTGTTTTTGCAGCATGTGCCGTGTGATGTGATATGGCCAAAAGGATGTGATGAATGATATATGTGATGTATGAGATTGATCATGTTCTTGTAATAGGAATCACGACTTGCATGTCGATGAGTTTGACAACCAGCAGGAGCCATAGGAGTCGTCTTAATTTATTTATGACCTGCGTGTCAACATAAACGTCATGTAATTACTTTACTTTATTGCTAAAGCGTTAGCCATAGTAGTAGAAGTAATAGATGACGAGACAACTTCAAGAAGACACGATGATGGAGATCATGATGATGGAGATCATGGTGTCATGCCGGTGACAACGATGATCATGGAGCCCCGAAGATGGAGATCAAAAGGAGCAAATGATATTGGCCATATCATGTCACTATTTGATTGCATGTGATGTTTATCATGTTTTACATCTTATTTGCTTAGAACGACGGTAGCTTAAATAAGATGATCCCTCATAATAATTTCAAGAAAGTGTTCCCCCTAACTGTGCACCGTTGCGGAGGTTCGTTGTTTCGAAGCACCACGTGATGATCGGGTGTGATAGATTCTAACGTTCGAATACAACAGGTGTAAGCCAGATTTACACACGCAATACACTTAGGTTGACTTGACGAGCCTAGCATGTACAGACATGGCCTCGGAACACGGAAGACCGAAAGGTCGAGCATGAGTCATATAGAAGATACGATCAACATGAAGATGTTCACCGATGTTGACTAGTCCGTCTCACGTGATGATCGGACACGGCCTAGTTGACTCGGATCATGTTTCACTTAGATGACTAGAGGGATGTCTATCTGAGTGGGAGTTCATTGAATAATTTGATTAGATGAACTTAATTATCATGAACTTAGTCTAAAATCTTTACAACATGTCTTGTAGATCAAATGGCCCATGTTGTCCTCAACTTCAACGTGTTCCTAGAGAAAACCAAGCTGAAAGATGATGGCAGCAACTATACGGACTCGGTCCGGAACCTGAGGATCATCCTCATAGCTGCCAAGAAAGATTATGTCCTAGAAGCACCGCTAGGTGACGCACCCATCCCAGAGAACCAAGACGTTATGAACGCTTGGCAGTCACGTGTTGATGATTACTCCCTTGTTCAGTGCGGCATGCTTTACAGCTTAGAACCGGGGCTCCAAAAGCGTTTTGAGCAACACGGAGCATATGAGATGTTCGAAGAGCTGAAAATGGTTTTCCAAGCTCATGCCCGGTTCGAGAGATATGAAGTCTCCGACAAGTTCTTCAGTTGTAAGATGGAGGAAAATAGTTCTGTCAGTGAGCACATACTCAAAATGTCTGGGTTGCATAACCGCTTGACTCAGCTGGGAGTTAATCTCCCGGATGACGCGGTCATTGACAGAATCCTTCAGTCGCTTCCACCGAGCTACAAGAGCTTTGTGATGAACTTCAATATGCAGGGGATGGAAAAGACCATTCCTGAGGTATATTCAATGTTGAAATCAGCGGAGGTGGAAATCAAAAAGGAACATCAAGTGTTGATGGTGAATAAAACCACTAAGTTCAAGAAAGGCAAGGGTAAAAGGAACTTCAAGAAGGATGACAAGGGAGTTGCCGCGCCCGGTAAGCAAGCTGTCGGGAAGAAGTCAAAGAATGGACCCAAGCCTGAGACTGAGTGTTTTTATTGCAAGGGAAGTGGTCACTGGAAGCGGAACTGCCCCAAATACTTAGCGGACAAGAAGGCCGTCAACACTAAAGGTATATGTGATATACATATAATTGATGTGTACCTTACCAGTACTCGTAGTAGCTTCTGGGTATTTGATACTGGTGCGGTTGCTCACATTTGTAACTCAAAGCATGAGCTGCGGAATAAGCGGAGATTGGCGAAGGACGAGGTGACGATGCGCGTCGGGAATGGTTCCAAGGTCGATGTGATCGCCGTCGGCACGCTGCCTCTACATTTACCTACGGGATTAGTTTTAAACCTCAATAATTGTTATTTAGTGCCAGCTTTGAGCATGAACATTGTATCAGGATCTCGTTTAATTCGAGATGGCTACTCATTTAAATCCGAGAATAATGGTTGTTCTATTTATATGAGAGATATGTTTTATGGTCATGCCCCACTGGTGAATGGTTTATTCTTAATGAATCTCGAGCATAATGTTACACATATTCATAGTGTGAATACCAAAAGATGCAAGGTTGATAATGATAGTCCCACATATTTGTGGCACTGCCACCTTGGTCACATAGGTGTCAAACGCATGAAGAAGCTCCATGCAGATGGACTTTTGGAGTCTCTTGATTACGAATCATTTGACACGTGCGAACCATGCCTCATGGGTAAAATGACCAAGACTCCGTTCTCAGGAACAATGGAGCGAGCAACCAACTTATTGGAAATCATACATACTGATGTGTGCGGTCCAATGAGTGTTGAGGCTTGCGGTGGCTATCGTTATGTTCTCACCCTCACTGATGACTTGAGTAGATATGGGTATGTCTACTTAATGAAACACAAGTCTGAGACCTTTGAAAAGTTCAAGGAATTTCAGAGTGAGGTTGAGAATCAACGTGACAGGAAAATCAAGTTCTTGTGATCAGATCGTGGGGGAGAATACTTGAGTCACGAATTTGGCACACACTTAAGGAAATGTGGAATAGTTTCACAACTCACGCCGCCTGGAACACCTCAGCATAATGGTGTGTCCGAACGTCGTAATCGCACTCTATTGGATATGGTGCGATCTATGATGTCTCTTACCGATCTACCGCTGTCATTTTGGGGCTATGCTTTAGAGACTGCCGCATTCACTTTAAATAGGGCTCTGTCGAAATCCGTTGAGACGACACCATATGAATTATGGTTTGGGAAGAAACCTAAGCTGTCGTTTCTAAAAGTTTGGGGATGCGATGCTTATGGCAAGAAACTTCAACCTGAAAAGCTCGAACCCAAATCGGAAAAATGCGCCTTCATAGGATACCCTAAAGAAACTATTGGGTATACCTTCTACCTCAGATCCGAAGACAAGATCTTTGTTGCCAAGAATGGATCCTTTCTAGAGAAATAGTTTCTCTCGAAAGAAGTAAGTGGGAGGAAAGTAGAACTTGATGAAGTATTACCTCTTGAACCGGAAAGTGGCGCAACTCAAGAAAATGTTCCTGAGGTGCCTGCACCGACTAGAGAGGAAGTTAATGATGATGATCATGAAACTTCAGATCAGGTTGCTACTGAACTTCGTAGGTCCACAAGGACACGTTCTGCACCAGAGTGGTACGGCAATCCTGTCTTGGAAATCATGTTGTTCGGCAATGGTGAACCTTCGAACTATGAAGAAGCGAGGGCAGGCCCAGATTCCGATAAATGGCTGGAAGCCATGAAATCTGAGATAGGATCCATGTATGAAAACGAAGTATGGACTTTTACTGACTTGCCCGTTGATCGGCGAGCCATAGAAAATAAATGGATCTTTAAGAAGAAGACAGACGCAGATGGTAATGTAACCATCTATAAAGCTCGGCTTGTCGCTAAGGGTTATCGACAAGTTCAAGGGGTTGACTATGATGAGACTTTCTCACCCGTAGCGAAGCTGAAGTCCGTCCGAATCATGTTAGTAATTGCCGCATTCTGTGATTATGAGATACGGCAAATGGACGTCAAAACGACATTCCTTAATGGTTTCCTTAAGGAAGAATTGTATATGATGCAGCCGGAAGGTTTTGTCGATCCTAAGAATGCTAACAAGGTGTGCAAGCTCCAACGCTCGATCTATGGGTTGGTGCAAGCATCTCGGAGTTGGAACATTCATTTTGATGAGATGATCAAAGCGTTTGGGTTTACGCAGACTTATGGAGAAGCCTGCATTTACAAGAAAGTGAGTGGGAGCTCTGTAGCATTTCTCATATTGTATGTGGATGACATACTGTTGATGGGAAATGATATAGAATTCTTGGAAAGCATAAAGGCCTACTTGAACAAGTGTTTTTCAATGAAGGATCTTGGAGAAGCTGCTTACATATTAGGCATCAAGATCTATAGAGATAGATCGAGACGCCTCATTGGTCTTTCACAGAGTACGTACCTTGACAAGATATTGAAGAAGTTCAATATGGATCAGTCAAAGAAGGGGTTCTTGCCTGTATTGCAAGGTACGAGATTGAGCATGGCTCAATGCCTGACCATGGTAGAAGATAGAGAAAAGATGAGTGTCGTCCCCTATGCCTCGGCCATAGGGTCTATCATGTATGCTATGCTGTGTACCAGACCTGATGTAAACCTTGCCGTGAGTTTGGTAGGAAGGTACCAAAGTAATCCCGGCATGGAACACTAGACAGCAGTCAAGAATATCCTGAAGTACCTGAAGAGGACTAAGGATATGTTTCTCGTTTATGGAGGTGACGAAGAGCTCATCGTAAAGGGTTACGTCGATGCTAGCTTCGACACAGATCTGGATGATTCTAAGTCACAAACCGGATACGTGTATATTTTGAATGGTGGGGCAGTAATCTGGTGCAGTTGCAAGCAAAGCGTTGTGGCGGGATCTACATGTGAAGCGGAGTACATGGCAGCCTCGGAGGCAGCAAAGAAGCAATCTGAGTGAAGGAGTTCATTACCGACCTAGGAGTCATTCCCAATGCATCGGGCCTGATGACTCTCTTCTGTGACAACACTGGAGCTATTTCCCTTGCCAAGGAGCCCAGGTTTCACAGGAAGACCGGCATATCAAGCGTTGCTTCAACTCCATTCGTGAAAGTGTTCAAAATGGAGACATAGATATTTGTAAAGTACATACGAACCTGAATGTGGCAGATCCGTTGACTAAACCTCTCCCTAGAGCAAAACATGATCAACACCAGAACTCTATGGGTGTTTGATTCATCACAATGTAACTAGATTATTGACTCTAGTGCAAGTGGGAGACTATTGGAAATATGCCCTAGAGGCAATAATAAAATGGTTATTATTATATTTCCTTGTTCATGATAATTGTCTATTGTTCATGCTATAATTGTGTTATCCGGAAATCGTAATACATGTGTGAATACATAGACCACAACACGTCCCTAGTGAGCCTCTAGTTGACTTGCTCGTTGATCAAAAGATAGTCATGGTTTTCTGACTATGGACATCAGATGTCATTGATAACGGGATCACATCATTAGGAGAATGATGTGATGGACAAGACCCAATCCTAAGCATAGCTCAAAGATCGTGTAGTTCGTTTGCTAGAGCTTTTCCGAATGTCAAGTATCATTTCCTTAGACCATGAGATTGTGCAACTCCCGGATACCGTAGGAGTGCTTTGGGTGTGCCAAACGTCACAACATAACTGGGTGACTATAAAGGTGCACTACGGGTATCTTCGAAAGTGTCTGTTGGGTTGGCACGAATCGAGACTGGGATTTGTCACTCCGTATGACGGAGAGGTATCTCTGGGCCCACTCGGCAATGCATCATCATAATGAGCTCAATGTGACCAAGTGGTTGGTCACGGGATCATGCATTATGGTACGAGTAAAGTGACTTGCCGGTAACGAGATTGAACGAGGTATTGGGATATCAACGATCGAGTCTCGGGCAAGTAATGTACCGATTGACAAAGGGAATTGTATACGGGATTGATTGAATCCTCGACATCGTGGTTCATCCGATGAGATCATCGAGGAGCATGTGGGATCCAACATGGGTATCCAGATCCCGCTGTTGGTTATTGACCGGAGAGTCGTCTCGGTCATGTCTGCGTGTCTCCCGAACCCATAGGGTCTACACACTTAAGGTTCGGTGACGCTAGGGTTGTTGAGATATTAGTATGCGGTAACCCGAAAGTTGTTCAGGGTGTCGGATGAGATCCCGGACGTCACGAGGAGTTCCGGAATGGTCCAGAGGTGAAGAATTATATATAGGAAGTCCAGTTTCGGCCATCGGGGAAGTTTCGGGGGTCACCGGTATTGTACCGGGACCACCGGAAGGGTCCCGGGGGTCCACCGGGTGGGGCCACCTATCCCGGAGGGCCCCATGGGCTGAAGTGGGGAAGGAAACCAGCCCCTGGTGGGCTGGTGCACCCCCCTTGGGCCTCCCCCTGCGCCTAGGGTTGGAAACCCTAGGGGTGGGGGCGCCCCACTTGGCTTGGGGGGCAAGCCACCCCCCTTGGAGATTGGATCTCCTAGGGCCGCCCCCCCTAGGGGTCCTATATATAGTGGGCGGAGGGAGGGCAGCCGCACCCTTGCCCTTGACGCCTCCCTCTCCCTCCCGTGACACCTCTCCCTCTCGCTAAGCTTGGCGAAGCCCTGCCGAGATCATCGTTGCTTCCACCATCACGCCGTCGTGCTGCTGGATCTCCATCAACCTCTCCTTCCCCCTTGCTGGATCAAGTTGGAGGAGACGTCTTCCCAATCGTACGTGTGTTGAACATGGAGGTGCCATCTGTTCGGCGCTAGGTCATCGGTGATTTGGATCACGACGAGTACGACTCCATCAACCCCGTTCTCTTGAACGCTTCCACTTGCGATCTACAAGGGTATGTAGATGCACTCCCCTCTCCCTCGTTGCTAGATGACTCCATAGATTGATCTTGGTGATGCATAGAAAATTTTAAAATTCTGCTACGTTCCCCAACAGTGATAAAACAAGAAACAAAAAGATTCAACTGCAAGATCTAAAGATATACCTTCAAGCACTAACCTCCCCAGCAACGGCGCCAGAAAAGAGCTTGATGTCCACTACACAACCTTCTTCTTGTAGACATTGTTGGGCCTCCAAGTGTAGAGGTTTGTAGGACAGTAGCAAATTTCCCTCAAGTGGATGACCTAAGATTTATCAGTCCGTAGGAGGCGTAGGATGAAGATGGTCTCTCTCAAGCAACCCTGCAACCAAATAACAAAGAGTCTCTTGTGTCCCCAACACACCCAATACAATGGTAAATTTTATAGGTGCACTAGTTCGGCGAAGAGATAATGAAACAAGTGGTATATGGATAGTAGATAAATGTATTTGTAATCTGAAATAATAAAAACATCAAGGTAGCAAGTGATAAAAGTGAGCGTAGACGGTATTGCAATGTGTGGAAACAAGGCCTAGGGTTCATACTTTCGCTAATGTAAGTTCCCTCAACAATACTAACATAATTGGATCACATAACTATCCCTCAACATGCAACAAAGAGTCACTCCAAAGTCACTAATAGCAGAGAACAAACGAAGAGATTATGGTAAGGTACGAAACCACCTCAAAGTTATTCTTTCCAATCAATCCGTTGGGCTATTCCTATAAGTGTCACAAACAGCCCTAGAGTTCGTACTAGAATAACACCTTAAGACACAAATCAATCAAAACCCTAATGTTACCTAGATACTCCAATGTCACCTCAAGTATCTGTGGGTATGATTATACGATATGCATCACACAATCTCAGATTCATCTATTCAACCAACACAAAGGACCTCAAAGAGTGCCCCAAAGTTTCTACCGGAGAATCACGACGAAAACGTGTGCCAACCCCTATGCATAGGTTCCCAATGTCACGAAACCCGCAAGTTGATCACCTTAACATACATCAAGTGGCACGTGGTATCCCATTGTCACCACAGATATCCACGGCAAGACATACATCAAGTGTTCTCAAATCTTTAAAGACTCAATCCGATAAGATAACTTCAAAGGGGAAACTCAATTCATTACAAGAGAAAAGAGGGGGAGGAGAAACATAAGATCCAACTATAATAGCAAAGCTCGCGATACATCAAGATCGCATCATCTCAAGAACACGAGAGAGAGAGAGAGAGATCAAACACATAGCTACTGGTATATACCCTCAGCCCCGAGGGAGAACTACTCCCTCCTCGTCATGGAGAGCGCCGGGATGATGAAGATGGCCACCGGTGAGGGTTCCCCCCTCTGGCAGGGTGTCGGAACAGGGTCTCAATTGACTTTTGGTGGTTACGGAGGCTTATGGCGGCGGAACTCCCGATCTATTCTGCGTTCTGGAAGTTTTAGGGTATATGGAGTTATATAGGTAGAAGAAGCACGTCAGGGGAGCCACGGGGGCCCCACGAGGCAGGGGGCGCGTCCCCCACCCTCGTGGGCAGCTCCCGTATCTTCTGACGTGGGGTCCAAGTCCATCAGGTGTGTTTCTTTCCAAAAATAACTTCTCCAGTTGATTTCGTTTCGTTTCGACTCCGTCTGATATTCCTTTTTTTTCAAAACACTGAAATAGGCATAAAACTGCAAATCTGGGCTGGGCCTCTGGTTAATAGGTTAGTCCCAAAAATAATATAAAATTGGATAATAAAGCCCAATATTGCCTAAAACAGTAGATAATATAGCATGGAGCAATCAAAAATTATAGATACGTTGGAGATGTATCAGTTCATCATCCCCGCGCGAGTCGCGTCGGCCTCGGCTTTGTCCGCCGAAGCCGCCGCCGCCGCCCGTGTCGCGTTGTCACGGGCCTTCTTGGCGATCGCCCGGTTTCGCTGGTCGGCGGTGACTGCCTCTCATTGCTGAACTTCCACCCTCCACTCGGCGTTCGTCATGCTCGGTGGCTTGGACGGCGCCGCCTTCGGCTTTCTCTGCTTCGGCTGGGCGACGGGGGCGCTCACGGTTGCCGCAGCGCGGGGGGCGACGTACTTCTTCGGTGGCATGGTGGCGGACGCGGGCGGGAGATTGGCGGGAGGAATGGAGAGAATGGGAGGGAAGTGGGGGAAAAGCGGGACGAAACGGCAGAAAGAGGCGCTCGACTCGCCGACAGGGCGGACCCACGTGACCTTTCGCTTGTGCCGGCGCCCCAGGCGCCCCGCAGGGTGCCGGGTTCGGCCTGGGTCCGCCAGCACCAGTTTCGGCCCGAGCCGGTGAAAAATGGGCTTCTGGAGACACGATTGGACTTTTTTTAACGCCAGCGGCAAAAATGCATGAGGAGGATCTGTTGGGGGCGTAGCTGGAGATGCTCTAATATTCTCCTATTCTCTCAATCTATGAAGTAAGACGCCTTATCGCAGCCCATAAAACAAACCTTGCCAGTTAACGCTCCACACATCGCGATCCCGATGCAGTCGTCGTCGCTGCATCCGCCGCCGCCGCCGGCCACACCGCGGGATCGAAAGGGGCGTCCCAGGAGAGACCGGACGTGGCACATCACGGTGTTCAACTACATGCCGCTGCCGTGGGATCAGAGGGACTGGGCGGAGCTTCCCCAGGACGCGATCTCCAGCATCTTCCGCAGGCTGAACCAGTTCGAGCTCCTGCTCGGCGCCGCGGCGGTGTGCCGCTCCTGGCGCCGCGCAGCGTGGCGCGAGCCCAAGGTGTGGCGCCGCATCGACATGCGCTATCTGCTTGAAGACGTCCCGCCCTCCGGCTGGCAGGCCACCGGCAGCAGCCTTGTGCGGGCCGCCCTGCGGCTCAGTGCCGGGCAGTGCGAGACCTTTGTCACCGAGCTCCTCGACGACGACCTCTTCATCTTCCTCTCCGAGCAGTAAGCCTTCGTTCTTGAGCCTTGACCCACTTTGTTGCAAGGGAACTACGCTCTTGTTGCAAAGGTCTCTTGTTCGTCTATTCGATCAAGTTGCTAAGCAAAATAAACTTTATCTTGCATCATCCCACCGATTGTTAATTTCCTTTCATCCTTTCTACCCAACAAATGGCGAGGCTTTGATGGCTAGCTGGAAAACCTAGAGTAGCCACATTTCGTTTTAATGTGTAATGGTTTCTTTCAGTTGATGGTATAGTAATCTCTAAATTTGCCTTTATATTAAATTAGTATGATAAATATTCTCTAGTGGATTTAAAGTCATTGCTGGAATGAAATATATTTTTGCATCCTTCTTGGATGTCATTTGGCCACCCAATTTTGCAAGCACCTAAAATAGCTGGTAATAATCAAAGCCACAAAGTTTCAGAAACTTTTCATTATTATTGTTTCAAGTTCTACTTTTATCGTGGTTGCAATGCACCCGGCGTAGAAAAACCGCACTCTAATATCTAATACTATCTTGCAGGGCACCCTTACTAAAGAATCTCTATCTCATCAAGTGTTATTTCGTCTCAAAGGAAGTATTTGCAAAGGTTATGCACAAGTTCCCTCTCCTCGAAGAGCTCGAGCTTTCGATGTGGTTAGGTGGCACGGAAATGCTCGAGATCGATGCTGAAGCCTGCCCACGCCTGAAGCACTTCAGTCTCATAAAAAAAGATCGTGTTTACGAACTTGAGGATGATGGTAATGCTTTTGCGATTGCGAAGATGCACGGGCTATGTTCCTTGTATCTCGATGGCAACAGACTCACCAACAAAGGGCTGGCAGTGATCCTTGATGGCTGCCCCCACCTAGAGCACCTTAACATTTTTGAATGTAAGTATCTCAGGATGGATGATGACCTGCTGGAGAAATGTTCTCGAGTCAACATGGATGGCCCTCGGTACTCTTTGCCATATGTGCCTTGCAGTTGCTGTTGGAGTCCTGACTATTCGGATCACGAGGATTACGAGGATTACCGTGAGGCTTGTTACTACTACCTCGGTGACCACTTTGACGACGATGATCTAGCAGAACACGAGAGGATTCTTGATATCAAGAACATGCGGAGGTACTTGCCCTAGTGAGATCTGGTTGTTTGGTTGGAGTTCCCAGATAACGTACTCTCGATGATAGAATATTGGTTCACTGCATCAATTAATTTCAACCGCGAGTTTTCCAATCCACCTTTCTTCACGGAGGTTTGATATTCATCTATTCTTTTTGAAAAGGGGAATATCCGGGCCTCTTCGTCATGCGATGCACACGGCCTATTTATTGTCCAATTTTATTGGAATATATGATTGTTCCCAATAAAAGAAGTGTCGACATGTGCTTCTTAACTTTTGCTATAACCAGTTGTACCATGTGAAGGATGCCAGTATGAAAATTGTACACAAATGTTCAAGGTTGCTGGTTCTCAAGTTAAACTTCATTTGGTAGATGTGGCGACAATCAGGCATCCGTCCGTCCTTTCGCTTCCCCATCTTACTTCATGTGCCCCCTGATAGAATTTTCTTTGTGATTGAAGCTTTGATGTTCATGGTCTGATCCCGGGAATTCAACAAAGGCGGATCAATCTCGACGCAGCCCCTCAGTCAAATGCTTGTGCCAAGAACTCCTACTAGATGCTTAAAATAATGTGTGCATCCATGCATGTCAAAACGTTTTCCATGTATACTTTTGTCACATGATGACCCTGAATGCCATGAATTTATATGCTGCGGAAATTACCACCAAGATCTCTTTTCTTGATGATTGCAACATTCTCTTTTTCTTCCTATATTTGTGCATTTAGGAATGCAAAGAAATAGTATTCGGTTCGTGCACAATCCAGTGTAAAATAAAATTACAATCAGTATCTCTATCACTCCCACATTGACCCTGCTCTTGAGGAACTGCATTTTGCAACTAATCCATGTCATCAGTGCCATTGCTATCTTCACTAGTTTTATGTTTTGCCTGACCAGGATAAGAGATCAGACCAAGAGCATTTCTCTGTCACACTCTTGAATCTTCTCAGGAAAATTTTCTACCAGCTTCTCCCTTTCTTGTAAAGGATCTGTCATATCTTGTACAACCTGCTTGCCTTTTTATTTTTCTTCCTCTGTCTCTGTATCCCGAGCATTACCATCACTCAAACATTTTTCCCAGTATGCTAAGCATTCAGGGTGTATTTGGTTTTTGCCTAAGCTTGCCTTGCTAAGTATTTGGCTACCAAATTTTGGTCAAGGTTATTCTAGCCCATGTTTTCTCAAAAGGCTTTTGCCCCACTTTATTTTATACTCCATCCGTTTCAAATTGTACAACTTAGTCAAAGTTGTACTAAATCGAAAACACTTCTTTGGAGATGGAGGGAGTATATATATGTTGGAAATATTAGCATTTTTCGACTAATCTAATCCACGAGTAAACAGTAAGCATGGCAAATACGTTATGCATCTCATACCGATACCTAAGCATGTGAGCACATACAGTACATAGAATCGAAACATCTATGAACAACATATATACGGCCAACACATGAACGAGCAAATAGGGATGGACGAGTCATACCCTCCGGTTGGCTAGGCCAACGCGGCGGCGGCGGCGGCAGCCTCGGTATAAAGCAACAATCGAACAAAGTACATGTTTCTCTTCGCACCTCATATCAAGAGGAAAGGTAACTTGTCAAGATGGTCTCACTATTGGAAATTCTAGCTTTTTTTGTTGCAGCGACTCTTCTTCTTTGTCAATGCTACTAAGGACCTGACGGTTCGCCTACTTGATGGATGAAAGAACATGAGAAAGGGTTCTAAAATAAAAGGCTAGAAAATCTACCACAGTCAAAGTCAGCAGCTGAGTTTGCCTAGCCTCACATACTCATTTTTGTAGGCGAGCGAGTTAGCGAAGAGCCTTAGGGATAAGAGAGTGTCGGTGCGTACGTAGTCTTCATTCTACTACACTACACAGAGTCACTTAGCTCGGCATTAATTAAGAGAGTAAAGGAGGAATGCCCTTTTTTGTGAATAAAGGAGGAATACCCTGCATAGAAGAACCACAGTTTTTTTCACTCACAAAGGTATAAGGTAGCGGCGAGATGAGCCATTTAAATAGGTGTCAAGTGGAAGTGCAGTGATGTATGTAGCTGAGGCTGGGAAATGCCCTACCTTTGAGTGTGAACTATTGATTTATGTATTAAGAATATATAGTGAATTCTTGGGCAACTACGTAAATTTATGAAATCACTCACTATATCTATTTTTTTGCAAAAAAGAAGAATCCTAGAACAAAATGAGAAGAAACAATCAACATATTTCGGGGAGAACCAGCTAGCTCTGGGTTCGAATGGAATTTCACCCCTAACCACAACTCATCATGCCCGAATGATACAATGTAGTGACGCCATCCTCTTACAAAGCCGTTCTCAGGATAATCGGATAACACAGAAGGTAGGGACTATGTTACCGAAAGATAACACAAAAGGGAGAACGGCAGAAAGCGTTGCCAGTCTCAATTCCACAATGTTCACTCGGAATCCAAACACGAAGAGGAGTACCACAACGACGTCTTCAAGAAGAGAGTGACGTCCATCATTGACGACAAAGTTCGAAGCTTTTGCCCTACAGCTCCATCGTGCCACCACGAGGACTCCAAGACAAGCATGACGGGTTCAGATTCCCAGATCCGGATCAATGCACCATGACATAGTGCGCTTGAGCCACCCATCGTCAAACTGTCACCCGCCCACACAACCAAGAGATCTAGCCACCACAACCACCATGATGCTCGCCGGTGAGCCAACCATGTGAACCGCCTTCCAGAGCCGCCGCCCCAGTGTCCATGCCACAAGACATCGTCAAGCGCCCGCTTCAAAGTGCCCAACCCGCGGCAGGAAAAGCCTGGAGTCACCAAGGCTGAGTTGTAAGAAAAATATAGATCAAGTACACAATGTTTTTGGAACACATTACATGATGTCTTGTGTTCAGCAAACTATTATGTTTTGTTGCAGTGTTGGTGAAGTCTCTCAGTCCGTCCCGTGCGGTGATGGTTAGCGTCTGGTCCGGAAATCGCGGGGGCAATTGTGAGGCGATCGTGATCTGGTGCCCGGTGCACTAGGGTTCCTTGATCTCGCGGGATTGGTCTTTGACCCCGTGTTCCTGTTCCAGCGATCGTATTGCCTCATTGCCATCCACCATAAGCCTTCCATGTGCTCCCTAGGGCACGGGGTCGTACACCACCATTAACCCTAGGAGGAGGTGGGGGCGGGAGGGTAGGAGGAGACGGGAAGATGGAGGGAGTTGCAGGCATGTTGAGGGGGCTGAAGTTGTCGGATGAGGAGAGGAAAGGAGTAAAGGTCAGATGCGCGCTCAAGGAAAAGGGGAAGGATTGGATGCTGCAGGCGGTAGGAAAGGTCATGTCGGAGAAGCCAATTCATCCGGACGCCATCTGCTTAACCCTAGGTAAAATCTGGTGCCCGATCAAGGGCATCGACTGCGAGGAGATTGGGGTCAACCATTTTCTGTTTACGTTCCACCAGGAGTTTGGGAAGAGGAAGGCGATCGAGGATGGGCCGTGGATGTTTGGTAAAGATCTCATAGTGGTGGAGGAGTATTTTTCTAAGAAGAGGCCCGAGGACTATGAATTCAGTAACATTCCGATCTGGGTTAGAGTGTATAACCTGCCCTTGGGTATGATGAATGTGGTCTCCGTGGAGGATATTGGCAACATTATTGGCGAGTTTGTTGAGGCGGATACAGGAACAGATGGCAGTGCCATAGGGAGATTCTTGCGTGTTAAGATTCGCATGAGGATAGATAAACCACTCATGCGTGGCTTCACGCTGGAGGATGAGGAGAAGCAGGGAAAAGAGAAGCAAAAGGAGAAGGGGGTTGCTGCAGGGGAGGAGGAGGAAGATGACAGGGACTGGTGCAGATTTGAGTATGAATACCTATCAGATTTTTGCTATACCTGTGGGGTTATAGGTCATGGAGATAAAGACTGCTCAATCAAAGTGAAGAAGGGAGAAAAACAACAATATGGAAGGTGGCTTAAGGCTGATCTGGGGCAAAGGAGAGGTGTATCGGATGGAGGGGCTTGGAGGACTGGGGCTAGAAGTGGGGGAGGAGCTAGAAGCTATGGATACAGTCGATCAGGAGGGCGATCAGGGAGCGGAAGTGATAGTCTGAATTGGAGAAAGAGCGATTCCAGGTCCAGCGATGGTAGTAAGGAAAATAATGAGGGAGGACAGGAGGTTACTAGCCCTCATAAGCAGCAGAATGCTCCCAAAAAGGCTGGTAACCCAAGGCAGCTTGTGCTAGAAGAAGGCAGGGTGCAGTTTTCGGAGGAGGGGACAGGGAAGGGAGGTAGTGCTGATGGGCGATAGGAGACGGGTAGCAAAGATGCGGATATGACCATTGTTCAGCCGGAAGACCCACTTCAAAAGCATAGTGACAAGAGCCTGAAGAACCAGCCGAAGGAGCAAGTGAGGCGTGATGGCCCGAATAGAAGCCCAGGAGGGAAGCGTTACAAAAAGAAGGGGAGAGATCGGCCGGTGGTGGAGAACAACAAGGAGAGGGAAGTGTTGCTCGGGATGAAGAGAGATAGGGCGGATGAGGATGTAACACCCTCGATGCGACTATATCTCCCACGTGTCGAGGCACGACTTAGAGGCATAATCGCATTGAAGGCATATGTCGCAAGTTAGGCAATCTTCATAACATCCCATGTAATATAAATAATAAAGGGGAGATAACATAGTTGGCTTACACTCGCCACTTCAATCAAGGTACATAAATAACATTACATCAACCAAACACTCATGGCCTGACTACGGCGCCAAAATAAAAGATAACCCACATGCGACACGGTCCCGATCGCCCCAACTGGGCACCACTACTGATCATCAGGAAAGGAAACATAGTATCGTTGAGAGTCCTCGTCGAACTCCCACTTGAGCTCGAGCGCGTCACTTGGAGCGGAATCATCAGGCCCTTCATCTGGTTTGGAAGTAATCTATGAGCCACAGGGACTCAGCAATCTCGCATCCTCGCGATCAAGACTATTTAAGCTTATAGGTAAGGCAAGGTAAAATATGTGGAGCTGCAGCAAGCGACTAGCATATGTAGTGGCTATCCTATTCGCAAAAGAGAGCGAGAAGAGAAGGCAAAGCGCGAACGCATAACTAAAGAGGGCAAACCTGCGGCAAGCATTACTCCAACACCGTGTCCACTTCCCGGACTCCGCCGAGAAGAGGCCATCACGGTAACTCACACGGCTGATTCATTTTATTTAAGTTAAGGCTCAAGTTATCTACAACTGGACATTAACAAATTCCCATCTGCCCATAACCGCGGGCACGGCTTTCGAAAGTTCAAATCCCTGCAGGGGAGTCCCAACTTAGCCCATGACAAGCTCTCATGGTCAACGAAGGAATAGACCTCCTCCCGAGACGTTCCGATCAGACTCGGTATCTCGGTTCTTCAAGACACTTCGACAGGTTAAAAAAAATCCAGCAACACCGCCCAAATGTGCCGACAAATCCCGATAGGAGCTGCACATATCTCTTTCTCAGGGCACACTCAGATTGTCCTAGGTACGGGTAGGCCAGCCTAGAGTTGCCCCTGGTGGCCACCGGCAGCTGACAGGTGGACCAACACTCAGAGGAGCACTGGCCCGGGGGGGTTTAAAATAAGATGACCCTCGGGCTCCAGAAACCCAAGGGAAAAAGAGGCTAGGTGGCAAATGGTAAAACCAAGGTTGGGCATTGCTGGAAAAGCTTTAATCAAGGCGAACTATCAAGGGGCTCCCATTATTAACCCAACCGCGTAAGGAACGCAAAATCCGGGAACATAACACCGATATGACGGAAACTAGGGCAGCAAGAGTGGAACAAAACACTAGGCGAGAGGCCGAGCCTTCCACCCTTTACCAAGTATATAGATGCATTAAGATAACATGGCAATATAATGATATCCCAACAAGTAAATAAATGTTCCAACAAGGAACGGTCTCCAATCTTCACCTGCAACTAGCAACGCTATAAGAGGGGCTGAGCAAAGCGGTAACATAGCCAATCAACGGTTTGCTAGGACATGGTGGGTTAGAGGTTTGACATGGCAATTTGGGAGGCTTGAAAGCAAGTGGTAGGCATCATAGCATCGGCATAGCAAAAGAGCGAGCATCTAGCAAAGCAAAGATAGTAGTGATTTCAAGGATATGATCATCTTGCCTGCAAAGTTGTCAGAGTTGACTGGATCCTCGAAAGCAAACTCAACGGGCTCCTCGTTAGCGAACTCGTCTCCCGTCTCTACCCAAATAAGACAAACAAGCAAACAGAACACAATCAACCACGTGCAAAGCTCAAACAATATGATGCAAGGATGGTATGCTATGCGGGATGCAATATGTGATGCATATGCAAGATTTGACAAGGAATGCATGAAACTGGCCTCAACATGGAAATCCAAGTGTGCCACTGGAAATATGAGATAAAATCGCTTGAAAACGATATAAAGAACGCCGGAATCGGAGTTACGGTTTGGAAATGGCAAGCAATTAAAATAAGACCATGTTCTGCGATTTACAGCAAGTAGCCATCTAAATGCAATAAGGTGAACATGCTACAGCACCCAAACATGACAACAAAATACATGGCAGGGATGCATTCAAGATTCTTAACAAAAGTCTAGCATTGAGCTACAGCCAATTCATCCATTAACAGGTTCAAACAAGCATGACAAAAATGCATATGGTAAACAGATCTCAGACTTAGTGAAATTAACACTTGTCTGGAATTTCAGATCAGATAGCACTCTTCGGAGCCACAAAACTATATGCTAGAGGACCTAAACATGGCAAAGTAAAGCATGGCATGGAGCTACTCAAAGAGCTTAACAAAAGTCTCTTAGTGACCTTGAGCCAAAAGGAATCAGAAAATACAATTGCAAGCATGTGAACATGGCAAAAACATAATCAGTTCTCAGACTTGGTGAAAAACTAGAACATGCTGAAAACAGATATCAAGTAGGCATGTTTACGAGCTCAATGCACTCACTACGGAGAAAGTCATGACAAGCTAAGCATACACCCATCAAGAATACACAAAATGCAAGCTAGATATGGCAAGAACAATAGCATAGCATGCACGGATCAACTACAACATCCCCGGCAAAATTGCTAACAAGTAGACAATCTGCCTAGATTCACGAAATGACAAAAGTAGAGCTCGATTGACTCAAGCTAGGGTGCTCCATAAATACAAACAAAGACATGGATGGATAGAGCACTACAAGATTAACAAAACATCCTTACTGATCATCCTTAAAAGAGGCACAGATCACTAGGAAACAACATGAACATATGGCCATATGAGATAAACAGCTCAAGGACTTAGTGGAAATGCTAAGTCCCTGAAATCAGCATTACCAAGTGCCTCACTTTGCAAGCTCGTACTAGACACCACACACATCACAAAAACACATGGGTTGCACCTCTGGAAAGATGGCAAAACCCTTAACAAAACATATGTAGAACTCATGGGCATATCATGCACACAATAATCATGGCAAAAATGACAAATATCTAAATGGAGCAGCAGATCTGACAAATATCTCAAGTAGCCCTCTTCTAATAGCATTTCGGGCATCAAGATGAACTTAAATGAAAATGATGCAATGGAATGAAATGATGTGCTCTCCGAGACGAACATTTTGATATGCTATATGCCCAAAACGGAGCTACGGATGCAAAGTTATAGCACGATGAACAAGAGCAAATAATCTGCAGACTTAGGAGAAAAAAGGTCAACCCTAGGGTTTGAATTTCAGATCTGAGATCCGGGGCATGTTTCCCGAGGTCCGCCGGAATCACTGTTCACCGGAGGGAGGAAGCTCGCCGGAGGTCGGAGTTGAGGAAGGAGAGGCCGGATCCGGTGGTGGAGCTCGCCGGGGCGGCGCGGGCCGGCGATGGCCGGGGTCGGCGCGGGCGGCG
>NC_041392.1:171640736-171660854 GCF_002162155.2 Triticum dicoccoides
AAGCAGTCGGGCGGCGAGGCGGCGGATGGGCCTCGGGGGCCCGGCTCGGGCCTCCCGGGCCGGCGGCGGAGGAAGGCGGCGATGCCCACGTGGCAGGCGTGGATAGGGCACGGGCGGCCACGGATCGAGCGGACAATGTCCGTCGGCTGGGGTGGAATGTCCGGCGCGCGAGGAGAGAGAGAGATCTAGGGTTTCCCGAAAATTTCGGGGAGTGGTCTTTAAATAGGCATAGGAGGATCTAGGAGAGTCCAAATGAGGTGCGGTTTTCGGCCACGCGATCGTGATCGAACGCTCTAGATGATGGAGAGGGTTTAGGTGGGTTTTGGGCCAAAATGGAGGGGTGTTGGGCTGCAACACACATGAGGCCTTTTCGGTCCCTCGGTTAAGTATCAAACGAAGTCCAAATGATACGAAACTTGACAGGCAGTCTACCAGTAGTAAACCAAGGCCGCTTGGCAAGTCTCGGTCCAATCCGGAAATGTTTAATCCCCACACACGAAAAAAGGTAGAAATGACCACCGGAGGAGAACGAAGCGCCGGAATGCAAAACGGACAATGGGGAAAAAGCTCGAATGTATGAGATGAACACGTATGCAAATGCAATGCACATGATGACATGATATGAGATGCATGACAACGACAACAACACACGGAGACAAAAAACCGAACCCGAGAAAATAAAATAACTAAAGGCCGGAAACGGCAAGAGTTGGAGTACATATTGGGTAAGTCATATCCGGGGTGTTACAGAGGAGGAGGAGAAGGATGTGAAGAAGGGGAAGATGATTGAGGAGGGTAATGCTATGGGGGAGGAGTCCACCACCTCGATGGGTGCAACAGTTGATGAAGTATCGGCCGGGCTGTCCATGCAGCCCCGCCGGGCACAATGAAACTCATCGGCTGGAACTGCCGGGGTTTGGTCAATGGCCCGGCAGTTCATAGCCTCCTCGAGCTGGGGAGGGTGGAGGAGCCTGATGTTCTGTTCTTAGCGGAGACGAAGATGTCGGTGGAGGAACTGGAGAGGTTTAGATGGATGTTGGGAATGGCACACATGACAGCTTGGAGCTCGGAAGGGAGAAGTAGAGGAGTGGCTTTATTCTGGCGGAGAGAAGTGGATGTGTCATTGCGATCGTACGGAAGGAGACATATCGATGTGGATGTGAAAGAATGTGACGGCAGGGTTTGGAGGTTGACGGGTATCTATGGGGAATCTGCTGCGGAACGAAAGGTGGAGACATGGAGAATGCTAAGGCTACTGGGTCAACAACATCAGAGTAATAGACCTTGGTTATGCTTGGGGGATTTCAATGAGATCCTGTCATGGGATGAGAAGGTAGGAGGGGCCACGCGACCACAACGACTTCTTGATAACTTTCGGGAAGCTCTGGTCTCATGTGAGCTCGCTGATAACCCACAAGTATAGGGGATCGCAACAGTTTTCGATAAGTAAGAGTGTCGAACCCAAAGAGGAGCTAAAGGTAGAACAAATATTCCCTCAAGTTCTATCGACCACCGATACAACTCTACGCACGCTTGACGTTCGCTTTACCTAGAACAAGTATGAAACTAGAAGTACTTTGTAGGTGTTGTTGGATAGGTTTGCAAGATAATAAAGAGTACGTAAATAAAAAGTAGGGTCTGTTTAAATAAAGAAACGATAAAGTAAATATAGCGAGTGTGGAAAAGTGGTGGTAGGGGTTGCGAAATTGTCCCTTAAGCAATTGACTACTTTACTAGACCGATAGCAAGTATTAAGTGGGAGAGGCCACTGCTACCATGTCATTCCTGACTTGGAATTCTATGCACTTATGATTGGAACTATTAGCAAGCATCTGCAACTACTAATGTTCATTAAGGTAAAACCCAACCATAGCATTAAGATATATTGGTCCCCCTTCAATCCCGTATGCATCAATTTCTATGCTAGGTTGAAGCTTCTGTCACTCTTGCCCTCCAATACATAGTCCTATCAACATACACCTAACCCTATGGTGTGATCCACGCACGCGCTCATATGATGGGCACCAAAGGACAGCAACATAACCACAAGAAAATTAAATCAATCATAGCAATTCATCAACCACCGATAGGACAACGAAAAGACATCATAGGATGGCAACACATCATTGGATAATAATATGAAGCATAAAGCACCATGTTCAAGTAGAGGGTACAGCGGGTTGCGGGAGAGTTGACCGCTGTAGATAGAGGGGGGAAGGTGATGCAGATGTTGGTGAAGATGGCGGAGGTGTTGGTGAAGATCGCGGTGATGATGATGATGGCCACGGTGGCGTTCCGGCGCCACCGGAGGAGAGGGGGAGAGGCCCCCCTTCTTCCTCTTCTTCCTTGACCTCCTCCCTAGATGGGAGAAGGGTTTCCCCTCTGGTCCTTGGCCTCCATGGCATGGGAGGGGCGAGAGCCCCTCCGAGATTGGATCTATCTCTTTGTTTCTCTCTGGTTTTGCGTTCTCCTCTGGCTCTGTTTCACCGTTTCGTATATATATATATATATATATATATATATATATATATATATATATATATGGAGATCCGTAACTCCGATTGGCCTGAAACCTTCGTCGTGATTTTTTTCCGAATATTAGCCTTCTTGCGGCAAAAGAAGAGCGTCAACCGCCTTATGGTGGGCTCACGAGGGTAGGGGCGCGCCCTAGGGGGGCACCCCTCTGCCTCGTGACCACCTCGGGCACTGGTTCGCATTGACTTTCCTTCCGAATTTTCCATATTTTCCAAAAATAAGCTCCGTCCGTTTTTATCCCGTTTGGACTCTGTTTGATATGGATATTCTACGAAACCAAAAACATGCAACAGACAGGAACTGGCACTGGGCACTGGATCAATATGTTAGTCCCAAAAATAATATAAAAAGTTGCCAAAAAGTATATGAAAGTTGAATAATATTGGCATGGAACAATAAAAAATTATAGATACGACGGAGACGTATCAGCATCCCCAAGCTTAATTCATGCTCGTCCTCGAGTAGGTAAATGATAAAAAAGATAATTTTTGATGTGGAATGCTACCTAGCATAATCTTGATCATATGTCTAATCATGACATGAATATTAAGACACGAGTGATTCAAAGCAATAGTCTATCCTTTGACATTAAGACAATAATACTTCAAGCATACTAATAAAGCAATCATGTATTTTCAAAATAACATGGCCAAAGAAAGTTATCCCTACAAAATCATATAGTCTGGCTATGCTCCATCTTCACCATACAAAATATTCACATATGCACAACCCCAATGACAAGCCAAGCAATTGTTTCATACTTTTGACATTCTCAAATCTTTTCAACGTTCACGCAATACATGAGTGTGAGCCATGACATAGCACTATAGGTGGAATAGAATATGATGGTGGAGAAGACAAAAAGGAGAAGATAGTCTCACATCAACTAGGCGTATCAACGGGCTATGAAGATGCCCATCAATAGATATCAATGTGAGTGAGTAGGGATTGCCATGCAACGGATGCACTAGAGCTATAAGTGTATGAAAGCTCCAACTGAAACTAAGTGGGTGTGCATCCAACTTGCTTGCTCATGAAGACCTCGGGCATTTGAGGAAGCCCATCATCGGAATATACAAGCCAAGTTCTATAATGAAAATTCCCACTAGTATATGAAAGTGATAACTCAAGAGACTCTCTCTATGAAGAACATGGTGCTACTTTGAAGCACAAGTGTGGAAAAAGGATAGTAGCACTGCCCCTTCTCTCTTTTTCTCTTTTTTTGTTTTTTTGTTTTTTTGTTTTTTTATTTTTTTGGTGGGCTTCTTTGGCCTCTTTTTTTATTTGGACTTCTTTGGCCTCTTTTATTTTTTGTAAAGTCCGGAGTCTCATCCCGACTTATGGGGGAATCATAGTCTCCATCATCCTTTCCTCACTGGGGCAATGCTCTAATAATGATGATCATCACACGTTTATTTACTTACAACTCGACATTACAACTCGATATCTAGAACAAAGATATGACTCTATATGAATGCCTCCGGCGGTGTACCGGGATGTGCAATGATCTAGCGTAGCAATGACATCAAAAAACGGACAAGCCATGAAAACATTATGCTAGCTATCTTATGATCATGCAAAGCAATATGACAATGAATGCTCAAGTCATGAATATGATGATGATGGAAGTTGCATGGCAATATATCTCGGAATGGCTATGGAAATGCCATGATAGGTAGCTATGGTGGCTGTCTTGAGGAAGGTATATGGTGGGTTTATGGTATCGGCGAAAGTTGCGTGATACTAGAGAGGCTAGCAATGGTGGAAGGGTGAGAGTGTGTATAATCCATGGACTCAACATTAGTCATAAAGAACTCACATACTTATTGCAAAAATCTATTAGTCATCGAAACAAAGTACTACACGCATGCTTCTAGGGGGATAGATTGGTAGGAAAAGACCATCGCTCGTCCCCGACCGCCACTCATAAGGAAGACAATCAATAAATACCTCATGCTCCGACTTCATTACATAACGGTTCACCATATATGCATGCTACGGGAATCACAAACCTCAACACAAGTATTTCTACTAATCCACAACTACCCACTAGCATGACTCTAATATCACCATCTTTATATCTCAAAACTATTGGAAGGAATCAAACATATCATATTTAATGATCTACAAGTTTTATGTAGGATTTTATGACTAACCATGTGAATGACCAATTCCTGTCATCTCTCTAAATAGATATAAATGAACCAAGAGAGTTTAATTCTTTCTACAAAAGATATGCCCGCGCTCTAACAAATATAAGTGAAGCAAAAGATCATTCTACAAATGGCGGTTTGCTATGTAAAGAGAAACAGGCAATCCAAACTTCAAATGATATAAGCGAAGCACATGAAGCATTCTATAAAGCCATACTCAAAAGATATAAGTGAAGTGCAATGAGCATTTTATAAATCAACCAAGGACCATCTCATACCAGCATGGTGCATAAAATAAAAATTAAAACTAAATGCAAAAGACGCTCCAAGATTGCACATATCGCATGAACGAAACGAATCCGAAAACATACCGATACTTGTTGAAGAAAGAGGGCATGCCTCCCCAGCATCCCCAAGCTTAGACGCTTGAGTCTCCTTGAATATTTACTTGGGGTGCCTCGGGCATCCCCAAGCTTGAGCTCTTGCCTCTCTTCCTTCTTCTCATATCGAGACCTTCTCAATCATCAAACACTTCATCCACACAAAACTTCAACAGAAAACTCGGCAAGATCCGTTAGTATAATAAAGCAAATCACCACTATAAGTACTGTTGCAAACCAATTCATATTTTGTTTTTGCATTGTGTCTACTGTAGTATAACTTTTTCATGGCTTAATCCACTGATATAAATTAATAGTTTCATCAAAACAAGCAAACTATGCATCAAAAACAGAATCTGTCTAAAACAGAACAGTCTGTAGCAATCTGAACATTCACTACACTTCTGATACTTGAAAAATTCTGCCAACATTAGGAAAAATAAACAATTTATACAGAAAGACAGTGCAAAAAGAATCAGAACCATTTGATGTTCCAGTAAAAAATTAAAATTCATACACTACAGCCAAAGTTTCTGTCCTGCACCGCACAAACCAACAAGCATCGTAAACATCCTAAAGGCAAACATTGGCACATTATTTTTATAATACAATGAAATTGTACAAGGGGATAATTATTTTTGTTGAAAAGTTTCTATAATCAAGATTCACAAAGTTACCGTGAGCATGAACAAAGTTCAAGGAGCTCTCCCACTTCAACAGTGCTGGTCTTTCTCACTTTCACTTTCCTTTTTGAAAAGTTTTGGGTTCCCCTATTTATTTTTGTTGTTTTTAAACTATATGAAAGCACTCAACATAAATAAATGACTCTCTAAAACTTCCGGGTTGTCTCCCTGGCAGCGCTTTCTTTAAAGCCATTAAGCTAGGCATATAGTGCTCAAGTAGTGAATCCACCCGGATCCCAAGGTATATCAAAGCCAATTTTAATTAACAATGATTTGTAATTTAGTAGTGAGCACAAAGCAACATATATCAAGCAATGAAGAAGTCTAACTCTCTTCCTATGCATCAGCATGTCATAAAAGAACAATTCATGCACACCTAGTAAAGGCCAATGCATAGTATAAACAGTTTCTTGCAATTTTATCATGTTGGAAACATAGAGAGGTGGAGATATAGTTCCTCTCTCGTAATAATTGCAAGTAGGAGCAGCAAGCACATGCATATTATATTTATCAAAATCATCATGTGCAATGGTAAAAGGCAACCCATCAATATAATCCTTAATAAGTGCAAACTTCTCCGATATAGTATAATCGAGAGAATTCAAAAAGATAATAGGATTATCATGCGTGGGTGCAATAGCAACAATTTCATGTTTAACATAAGGAACTATAGCAAGTTCATCTCCATAAGCATAATTCATATTTGCATCTTGGCCATAAGCATAGCAGGCATCATCAAAAAGGGATATTTCAAAAGAATCATAGGGATCATAACAGTCATCATAACAATCATCCTTTGGTAAGCACGAAGGGGAATTAAACAATGTATGAGTTGAAGAGTTACTCTCATTAGAAGGTGGGCACGGGTGATCAATCCGCTCTTCCTCCTTTTGTTCTTTGCTCTCCTCCTCATCTTTTTCATCCAATGAGCTCACAGTGTCATCAACTTCTTTTTCCATAGATTCCTACAAAATATTAGTCTCTTCTTGGACAGCGGAGTATTCCTCAATATATTGTTTAACATAGGTATTAGAAGCATAATTATCATAGCAATATTTAAGTATAGCAAAATTTTCAGATTTGTGAAAAGTAGCATCATACTTTTCAATCAAATAAGCAATTTCATAAGCACCCTCAAAAGCAACAAATTCTTCAATTTGTTGAACATCATAGTAATTGTAAACACCCTTAGCATACGAAGATACGATTCCATTATCACTAAACTCACATTGATAGGGAAGGTATTTCTTAGGGTTTTCAGAACAACAAGTAAAATCATATATTTCAAATAAATTCTAAGCATAGCATTGCAAATGTTGAATTTGACCCCATAATAGTTTCCCTTTTTCAGATATACGGTGTCGCACATAACAAGCATGCTCATCTAAGGATTTGCCCTCAACTAAGCTAGTTGGGGTTTCAGTACGAGCACATAGGGATCGAAGATGATCCAAGTAATAAGCTTCAGCAATGTGATAGATTTTGATTGGTTCTTCAACCATTGGTTCAGTAGGTACAACTATTTTTTTGGTATTTTGTGTTTCCTACCCATAACTAAAGGTAGAAAACAACTAAGAACAGCAAATAAAAATTACTTAGTGATAAAGCAAACAACACACACGAGAATATTCACCCCACGCTATTGCTCCCCAGCAACGGCGCCAGAAAAAGGTCTTGATAACCCACAAGTATAGGGGATCGCAACAGTTTTCGATAAGTAAGAGTGTCGAACCCAATGAGGAGCTAAAGGTAGAACAAATATTCCCTCAAGTTCTATCGACCACCGATACAACTCTACGCACGCTTGACGTTCGCTTTACCTAGAACAAGTATGAAACTAGAAGTACTTTGTAGGTGTTGTTGGATAGGTTTGCAAGATAACAAAAAGTACGTAAATAAAAAGTAGGGGCTGTTTAAATAAAGAAACAATAAAAGTAAATATAGCGAGTGTGGAAAAGTGGTGGTAGGGGTTGCGAAATTGTCCCTTAAGCAATTGACTACTTTACTAGACCGATAGCAAGTATTATGTGGGAGAGGCCACTACTAGCATGTCATCCCTGACTTGGAATTCTATGCACTTATGATTGAAACTATTAGCAAGCATCCGCAACTACTAATGTTCATTAAGGTAAAACCCAACCATAGCATTAAGATATATTGGTCCCCCTTCAATCCCGTATGCATCAATTTCTATGCTAGGTTGAAGCTTCTGTCACTCTTACCCTCCAATACATAGTCCTATCAACATACAACTAACCCTATGGTGTGATCCACGCGCGCGCTCATATGATGGGCACCAAAGGACAACAACATAACCACAAGCAAATTAAATCAATCATAGCAATTCATCAACCACCGATAGGACAACGAAAATCTACTCAGACATCATAGGATGGCAACACATCATTGGATAATAATATGAAGCATAAAGCACCATGTTCAAGTAGAGGGTACAGCGGGTTGCGGGAGAGTGGACCGCTGTAGATAGAGGGGGGAAGGTGATGGAGATGTTGGTGAAGATGGCAGAGGTGTTGGTGAAGATCGCAGTGATGATGATGATGGCCACGGCGGCGTTCCGGCGCCACCGGAGGAGAGGGGGAGAGGCCCCCCTTCTTCCTCTTCTTCCTTGACCTCCTCCCTAGATGGGAGAAGGGTTTCCCCTCTGGTCCTTGGCCTCCATGGCATGGGAGGGGCGAGAGCCCCTCCGAGATTGGATCTATCTCTCTGTTTCTCTCTGGTTCTGCGTTCTCCTCTGGCTCTGTTTCACCGTTTCGTATATATATGGAGATCCGTAACTTCGATTGGCCTGAAACCTTCGCCGTGATTTTTTCCCGAATATTAGCTTTCTTGCAGCAAAATAAGAGCGTCAACCGCCTTACGGTGGGCTCACGAGGGTAGGGGGCGCGCCCTAGGGGGGGCCTGCCTCCTGACCACCTCGGGCACTGGTTCGCGTTGATTTTCCTTCCGAATTTTCCATATTTTCCAAAAATAAGCTCCGTCCGTTTTTATCCCGTTTGGACTCCGTTTGATATGGATATTCTGCGAAACCAAAAACATGCAACAGACAGGAACTGGCACTGGGCACTGGATCAATATGTTAGTCCCAAAAATAATATAAAAAGTTGCCAAAAAGTATATGAAAGTTGAATAATATTGGCATGGAACAATCAAAAATTATAGATACGACGGAGACGTATCACTCGCCGATCTCGGATATGAAGGTGATGAGTTCACATGGAGAAATCATAGCAAGGAGGTTGACACATACATCTGCGAGAGATTGGATAGAGCTGTTGCTAATGCCCAGTGGTGCGAGTGGTTCCCGGAGTTCACTGTGCTTAATGGCGCCCCTCGTCACTCCGATCACAGACCGGTCATCGTATGTACAAAAGGAGAGAATAGATGGGGCCAGGGGGTGATAGAGGGTTTTGGTTTGAAGCTTGGTGGTTGAAGGAGGATGGGTGTAGCGAGCAGGTCCAAGCCACTTGGGAGGAGGGGTGTATGGAGGGGAATGGAGGAGTGGCGGCTGGGCTACGGTGTGTAGCTAGTAGGATGTCAAGATGGGGCAGAGAAGTGGCCAGGGAGTTGGAAGAGCGGCTAAAACAGGCCCGCTGTGCCCTAGAAAATTGCATGAGGGCTCCGATGAGCGAAGCAAAGGTTTGGGAGGAAGCAAAACTAAGATGTCAAGTCGAGAAGTTGGAAGAGAAGAAAAACATTAAGGCAAAGCAAAGATCCCATGTGTCTTGGTTGAAGGATGGTAATAGAAGCACGAGATATTTCATGGCAGTGGCGTCGTCTAGAAGGAAGATGAATAGGGTGAAGAAATTGTGGAGGGAGGATGGATCGGAGGTGTAGGAAGGGAAGGAGCTTAATAACTTTGTTTGGTCTTACTTTCAGGAACTGTTTTCTTCGGCCCAAGGAAACCGCACAGCCGAGCTGATTGAGAAAGTTCAGCCCCGTGTTACTCAGGCGATGAGATCTATCCTAGAAGCAGAAGTGACCGGGGAATAGGTGAAGGCAGCTCTGGATCACATTAGCGATCTCAAGGCACCCGGACCGGACGGTATGCCTTCCATTGTTTACAAAAAACATTGGCACTTCATGGGGGATAAGGTAGTTGAGGAGGTGCTTGCGGTCTTGAACGGAGGTGCAATGCCAGAAGGGTGGAATGACACCGTGGTGGTCTTGATCCCTAAAGTAAAAAACCCTAGAAGGATCAAGGATCTAAGACCAATAAGTTTGTGTAACGTGGTGTACAAACTGGTGTCCAAAGTGATCTCCAACCGGCTGAAGTTGGTGCTTCCGGATATCATATCTGACAATCAAAGTGCATTCGTTTCGGGTCGGTTGATTATGGACAATGTCCTTATTGCATATGAAATGTCACACTTCTTGATGAATAAGAAGAAGGGGAAAGAGGGTATAGCAGCAGTAAAGGCGGATATGAGCAAAGCATATGATCGTGTGGAGTGGAATTTCTTGAGGGTGATGCTTGTCAAGCTTGGATTTGGGGATCACTGGATTGACTTGGTAATGAACTGTGTGACTACGGTTAGATACCAGATTAGGATTAATGGAGCTCTCACGTCATAGTTTACCCCCTACAGAGGCTTTTGCCAAGGCGATCCAATTTCTCCCTACTTATTCGTCATTTGCGCGGAAGGATTATCTTCGCTGTTGCATGATGTTGAAGCCTCCGGAAAGGTGAGTGGGGTTAAGATCTGTTGGACTGCACTGGTTGTTTCACATCTTCTGTTTGCGGACGACTCGATGATGTTGTTGAAGGCCAAGCAGGAAGAGGCCCAAGCTTTGAGAGATATCTTGGATTTGTATGAAAACTGCTCCGGACAGTGCATCAACCTAGAGAAATCAGCAATAATGTTCAGCCCCAACACGAGAAGTGAGGTGAAAACTGCTGTGAAGGACGCCCTACATATTCAGAGTGAAAAATGGAATGAAAAGTACTTGGGGGGAAATCATGGAAGAAGGCATTTACTTTTGTCAAAGGGGCTATGACGGGTAGAGTCTATGGGTGGAAGGAGAAACTGATAGCTAAACCTGGGAAGGAGGCACTGGTCACTGCGGTTGCACAAGCAATTCCTACCTTTGCTATGTCTTGCTTTTACCTCACAAAGTCTTTTTGCGAAGAACTTAGCTCGCTCATATGCAACTATTGGTGGAGCCAACAGGACAAGGAGAACACTACACATTGGATTGGGTGGAAGATACTCAGATTGCCAAAGGCCTAGGGGGACTCGGTTTTCGCGACATGCATGGTTTCAACCTTGCTATGTTGTCGAGATAGATTTGGAGGCTCATTCAATCGCCGGACTCGCTGTGTGCGCGTATCCTGAAAGCCAGATACTATCCAGGTTGTTCTCTCCTCGAGGCAAACCCTAGAGAGGGGATATCATACTCCTGGAGGAGCTTACTTCATGGCCTCAATCTGTTTCGTGAGGGATATATTTGGAGGATTGGAGATGGGACTAAGGTAAATATCTGGCCGGATCTGTGGCTTCCCCGCCCGTGGTCTAGAGGAGTCATCACACCACGTGGACATTGTCTGTTGGAGTGGGTCAGTGACCTAATCGATCCCGCTACCGGCTACTGGGACGAACAGCTCGTACGGGAGATCTTCTGGCCTGATGATGCAAAACATATTCTGCTTATTCCCCTTTGAGAAGGAGTTCAAGATTTTATTGCATGGCACTTTGACACGAAAGGTATCCACTCGGTTAAAAGTGCATATAAACTCCAAGTCCAGCTGGAGAGGATGAATAAGGATGGAGGAGCGGGAGGAAGCTCGGCCAATCCAGGGAACCTGAACGAGACCAAGGATGACTCATGGAGACGACTTTGGAAAATGCCATGCCCCCGTAACATCCAGATGTTCGCCTGGGGGGTAAAGCATGAGTCCCTTGCTCTTCGGACCAATGTTGCAAGGAGAGGTATCCCCATTGCAGATACGAAGTGCCTTTTCTGTGCACGGGCTGACGAAGACGGGGCTCATCTCTTCATCAAGTGCAAAGAGGTAAAAGGAGTATGGAGGGATCTTACTTTTGAAGGGGAACGTATCAAGATGGAGCAAATCGGGTCTGTGCATGCAATCACTACTAGGGAAAACCCTAGTAGTAGCGCGGGTTTTGAGGCTAGCAGCAGCGCGGGTGGCCGTGCTACTAATAAGGCGCTACAGCTAACTTATAGTAGTAGCGTGGTCCTTACCTGCGCTACTACTGTTGACGATATCATCAGCGCTTTTTATGAATGCGCTACTATTACTTAGCTGTAGTGATTTTGCAGTCCCTCGCTACTGCTATATCTTTCATCATTTTTCCCCGTACCCCTTTCCCTTTCAGTTTCCCTTTCAGATACTAGATACTAGGTACTGCTAGTAGATATCAAATTCATAAACCATTACTGGGTAGTACTCCCTTTGTTCCAAATTACTCGTCGTGGTTTTAGTTCAAACCACGACGAGTAATTTGGAACGAAGTGAGTACTAGATAACAATTTCATGCATAGTCAACATGCATCCTCAAGCAGTACAAGGTCATATCAACGGCGATCATCATATGTAGTTCTAGATGATATCGACGACGATCATCATATGTAGTTCTAAATGATATAGCCACACACACATATATAGTTCTAGATGATATAGCCACACACACATATGTAGTTCTAGATGATATGGGAGACAATCATCGTCCTCAAGCCTGGGCGGTTGGTGTTCCTGATAGTAATTAGGATGGCCTGTCCAACACGAAGATTCTTGCCATCGAGGAATTTCTTCCACCCAATCGAGTTTAAGTGTGTGCGACCGTCCGTGTCCACGCGGTAAGTACATGTTGTGACGGAGCCCCTTGCAGTAAGGCGTAGTCCAGCTGAGCCTTCTTCATCAGGCTCGATACCATAACTCACAGATATGCTCTTTGCCAATTTCTGAATAAGAAAAACATTTCAATTAATAAATAGCCTCGCAAATAAGTACATATGAATTATCTACACTATTAATAGTTTAATTAGATTCTACACTAATAAGCATGTGATCAAACTCTACACTAAAACATATCATAGACTAGATTCCACACAATATACCATATCATTGGACTGTACACTAAGTATTTCATCGGATAATTTGCATTTGTAAGTATAACATACCATATCATGTCGATCAACCATGGTATTTGTCAGGCGGGCCACGAATGGCACCCCGACAAAGTCAGCACGTGGCGGAATTATGTCCCACAGGTTGGACACCTCCTCCTCGCTCAGCCTTGTTCTTTGAGCTAGATGGCTTCATGAAGTGGGTCCTCATCATCTTCATCGAGTGGGTCCTCATTATCTTCATCATCTTCATCATCTTCATCATCTCCCACCAGGTTGAGATAAATGACAGCCAGCTTGGGTCTTTCTGCTCTGAAGGAGAAGTTGATCAACTCACCACCAGTAAGATGCATGCGAGCGATGAAACGGGCCCACCCATCTCCTCCAATCTGCGACATATTGCGTCCTTTCTCGACCTCCATAGTGTACGGCCCCCCAGGAGCCTCAAATGACACAGTGTCTCCTGTCAGCTTGTTGAATTTCAACCTCACATTGCATGGGACGATCTGTGTAAAATAAGCAAAATGACACAATGCAGTAATGCCAACACTAAAAATAAAATAGTTATTACATTTCATCTAATTTCTTACCGCCGCATGACGAAAACCCGGCTGGAAGTAGATGCCGAACAGCTTGCCAGTTGCAAGGCTGCTGGCGCACCTTGACTTGCACAGTCGACATAGTGGTGGTGGTGGTGGCGCCATTTTTCCTAAAGCAATATGAGCAAAGGATTAACGATCCACTTCACAGGAAAGAAAAACAGTAGCATGAGATATTTTTGGTTCTTCCGCGAGAAGCAATTTGATGGACAATTATAATCCTAAGATCTAGTAACATATTAGATGACAAGGTACCACCTACATTTTGCCAAAAACTAACTAAATCAACTAAATGAAAATGTTCTAAATCAACTAAATGAAAATGGTGCATACTAAATCAACTAAATGAAAATGTTCTAAATCAACTAAATGAAAATGTTCTAAATCAACTAAATGAAAATGGTGCATACTAAATCAACTAAATGAACTAGCCTACTAAATCAACTAAATCAAAATGTTCTAAATCAACTAAATGAACTAGCCTACTAAATCAACTAAATCAAAATGTTCTAAATCAACTAAATCAACTAGCCTACTAAATCAACTAAATCAAAATGTTCTAAATCAACTAAATCAACTAGCCTACTAAATCAACTAAATAAAAATGTTCTAAATCAACTAAATCAACTAGCCTACTAAAACAACTAAATCATATCAACTAAATCAAAATGTTGCATATGAACTAGCCTACTAAATAAAAATGTAGCAGGCAGGAGGGAGAAGGAGGGGCGACTCGAGGAGGAAGAAGAGAGTAGGACGGAGGAGGAAGGCGGAGCGAGGAGGGGCCGGCCGGCAGCCAGTGGAGGGAGGACGGAGGAGGAAAGCGGAGCGAGGAGGGGCCGGCCAGCGGCGAGTGGAGAGGGAGGACGGAGGAGGAGGCCGGTACCGAGTCCAGCAAGGAAGAGGAGGTGACGACGGCGCAGAGGGAGGAGGGGCGACGGGGGAGGACCGGCGCGGGGGATTGAGAGGGATCCGGTGAGTGTGTGACTGTGAGTGGATCGGATAGAGGAGATGAAATGGCTTAGCAGTAGCGCGCTATAGAGAAAGACGCTACTGCTAAACTACCTAGCAGCAGCGCCTTTCACAAAGAAGCGCTACTGCTATGTGTCAGCATGTAAAAATAGACTTAGTTCAATGTATCAAAAATACATTGATCATCAACGATCTTTTTGTGTACAATCTGATTTGTCAATATGAGTCCTCACCGGTTTAGGAACAGGTGAAGACTCATATTGCAGCCACAAATTCTACACATAGAGTTCAATGAAGACCAAGTACTTGTCAAAGTTTGAGAAGTAACATATCTAAGGTGGTAGAAACTCTCTTCATGGAGCAAGGTGGGACTAAATTTTTGTAGTAAACTTAGCAGTAGCGCTTATTGGCGAAATGCGCTGCTACTATGCTACGTAGCAGTAGCTCCCGTCGTTATAACGCATTGCTGCTATAGCTAGCCTCGCGGCGGCCTCGTGGGAATTATAGCAGTAGCATGTCTTTGAGCTGGCGCGCTACTGCTATATTTATTTCAGCAGCGAGTTATTCTTGAGCTCGCTACTGCTAATTAGCAGTAGCGCCTTGTTTTAAAGCGCGCTGCTGATAAGATTCTGTGTATAGCCTTTTCCCTAGTAGTGAATGTTTGATTATCTTTGGGGGCTAGATGAGAAAAAAATGTACACATTCTCACCTTGTGGCTATGGTGGTCCAGTAGAAATAAACTCTGGCATGGAAAGCTGCCAACCTCGGCCCATGATATAGCGCGACAGACGAGGGCCAACGTGTTGGAGTACTGGGAGCTCTTCAGTCAACCAATCGCCAAACCGCAGCCGGACAAGTGGAGACCACCGAAGGGAGCAGGCTACAAGATCAATGTCGATGGACCCTTTGTGCCGGGCCAAGATCATGCAGGGTGGGGCGTCGCGGTGAAAACGACGGAAGGAACACTTGTTTGCGCCCGGGCAGGAAGACAGGAGCATGTCGCTGATGCTTTCGCTGCGGAGATAATGGCCATGTCACATGCTATCAGCACAGCAGCAGATCTGGGGATCGTTTCTGTTGAGCTGGAGACGGACTCGCAGCTTCTGGCCGAAGCTCTCGACATACATGCAGTGGACTCCTTGGCGTATTCTGCGGTTTTTTTTTTTTTTGCGAATGTATTCTGTGGTTATTGAGGATATGAAGTACCAGCTCAAACTTTGGTTTTCCAATTTTACTATCAATGTTTATAGACGTGCTGCAAACTCCGTAGCCCACGAGTTGGCCAATGTTGGCCGTGAATGTAACCCAAACCGGTTCATGGAATGGGAGTCCGATGTACCTGCCGAGGTGGGCACTGCTGTCTTGGGCGATATGCCTAGGCTCAGTTAAGTAATAAAGCCTTGCTTTGCTCTAAAATGAACTATTATGTTTTGTTTCGCAAAAAAAAAACTATTATGTTTTGAATGATAGTTAGCGCACAGGGTTTAATCCCAAAAATACACATATACATAGTGCAAAGTGAGAGACCTCAACAGGCTGAGGTCTTATGCGAAAGAAAAAGAAAAATCAAGGCACCGACCTACGCTTATCTCAGCCCATAAAAACAAAACTCGCCTCGTTAACGCTCCGCATCGCGATCCCGATGCAGCCGCCATCGCTCCACCCGCCGCCGGCGGCGGCAGCGGCCAGACCGCGGGGTCGGAAGGGACGAGCCAGCAGGAGGAGAGACCGGACGTGGCACGTCACGGTGTTCAACAACATGCCCGTGCCGTGGGACAGGGACTGGGCGGAGCTTCCCCAGGACGCGATCTCGTGCATCCTCCGTAAGCTGGACCAGGTGGAGCTCCTGCTCGGAGGCGCCGCGGCGGTGTGCCGCTCCTGGCGCCGCGTCGCGCGGCACGAGCCCGAGCTGTGGCGCTGCATCGACGCGCGCGACCTGCCGGCCGTTCCGCCCTTCGGCTGGCAGGCCGTCCGCACCAATCTTGTGCGCGCCGCCCTGCGGCTCAGCGCCGGCCAGTGCGAGGTCTTCGCCGCGGAGCTCTTCGACGATGACCTCTTCCTCTTCCTCGGCGAGCAGTAAGTCTCTCTTCTTGACCCGCTTTGTTGCAAGGGTCTCCTGTTCCTCTTCGTTCATTCGATTCAGTTGCTAAGCAGAATAAACTCAACCGAATTCGCATGGGAGACGTCACCCGGCGGATCGCAGCGGCTGCATCCGTCACCTTCCCTACATGAGACGTGTTTAACCGAGCTCGTGTACTATCGTTCATCAAACGCGTTTCTGCAATAGTGGCCATGTTTCTGAAACATATACGGTGTCGCAATGATCTACGACTGGTCTATGTTTTGTAACAAAACCTCTATTGCAGAAAATTTCTGCAACAAGGCCTCAGTTGCAAAAAAAGTAGGACATTGATAAGAACCGAACGTTCGGTCTGGTGGCCTCCCAGTCCGAACGAGGAGTTCGGTACGATAGGCAGCCCCCTACGAACCAAATCGTTCAGAAGGAGAGGCCTACCAAAAAAAAGCCCGTAAGAACGAAAAAGCCTTACAGGCCTTTTCTCTGTAAAAAAAAACCCATAAGAACAAAAAAGCCCTAGTTTTGCTATGACAAAATAGACATTGTTCGTTTGCACGAAAAAAAATGCCATGACCTTTTACCATGCTACAAAAAAGTTAACATGCTCATGAGTCCAGAATGTAAGTACAGTAAAATAGTATGGGAAATCTACTAAACAGGTGTTCAACAATTTGCCATGTTCTGCACCAAACATATATGTTATGTTATACTCAAATTTACCATCTTTAAACATTTTCTACAAAATATGCCATGTTCCCATGGCAGCTAGCAGAAGTTCAACTAGAGATTTATTTCATGCATCAGCTTATATTAAAAGTAAAAAATGACATGGCAAAAATAGAGTAAAAATTGCCATGGCAAAAAAAGTAAAAATTGTCGTGCCATTAAAAGTAAAAACTTGCCATGGAAAAAAAGAGTAAAAAGCTCATGTCGCTTGTGTTGGCAGGCCAAAATAGGCCCATTTAGATAAATAAAAAAACCATCGAAAAAATGAAACCAACTAAAAAACTTTACAGTAAATATCACACAGAAATCTAGATAATTTGCCATGGCAAAAATGGTTTAATTTTTGCCATGGCAAAATGTAGTACTTTTGCCATGGAAATAAATTAAAAAATGCCATGGCTACGCAAGTATATTTAAGATGCTACATAGTAAAATTTGCCATGTTCTATAAAATGTAAATTTGCCATAATATTTAAATTTTAATTGCCATGCTCCTTACAATAAATTTTCCATGGCAACTAAAAATAAAAATTTGGAATGGCAACTTAAACTAAAAATTTGCCATATGAAAATAAAAAGTATTTTTGACATGGAAAAAATGGAGTTAAATTTGCCATGGAAAAAATGGAGTAAATTTTGCCATGTCCAAAAATGGATTAATTATTTCCATGGCAAAAATGGAGTACTTTTGCCATGGAAATAAATTAAAAATGCCATGGCTATACAAATATATTTACCGTGCTACATAGTTAAAATTGCGATGTTCTAGAAAATGTAAATTTGCCATAATATTTAAAACAAAACTTGCCATGCTCTTTACAATAAATTTGCCATGGCAATTTAAACTAAAAATTTCCGTGGCAACTTACACTAAAGTTTGCCGTGTGAATAAAAGTATTTTTGCCATGGCAAAAATGGAGTAAAATTTGCCAAAAAAGGGCATGACAGAAGATGTGGATGTTCTTAACTATTACTAAATTTGCCATGATTACGGAAAAATAATTTGCCATGGTCAATTACTAAATTTGCCATAGTCAATTAATAAAACTTGCCATGGTCAATAAACTAAATTCGCCATGGTCAATTACTAAACTTGCCATGGTCGGACTTAAAATTTGCCACGACGAATTAATAAAACTTGCCATGGTCAATAAACTAAATTGCCATGGTCGAAAAAGAACTTAAAAAGTTCACATGGTCAATTAATAAAACTTGCCATGGTCAATAAACTAAATTTTCCATGGTCGAAAAGGACTTAAAATTTGCCATGGTCAGTTAATAAATTTTGCCATGGTCATTAAGCTGAATTTCCCATGGCCAATTACTAAAATTTTCCACACTCAATTATTGAATTTGCCATGGTCGAAAAATAGTACTCAAAATTTGACAAATGGCAATAAACTAAATTTTCCATGGTAAGAAAAAACTTTTAAAAATGCCATGAACACTTTTTCCTTGAAAAAAAATGCTTTTATGGGACCATATGAATTTGCCATGGCAAATTTGCCATGTGAACACAAGTTAAGTTGCAGTTGTGTTGAACTGAACCTCAATTCAGAAAAATCATTTCTAACAAAAATACAGAAACAAAAAACAGGTTGTCTCAGAAAAATCGTTCTTAAAAATTAGGTACTGATAGCAATCTTACCATCTCACCAGACCAAGAACAGGCTATGGCAAAAATAATTGCCATCACTAGTGGAACAGAGCTATCTAAAAAATGACCAAATAATTGCCATGGGAAAACATCTTAAGTTGCCATCACAGAAAAATGAATTACAAAAAAAAATGTTTCCTCTAGCTAAAATAAACTCAAACTTGGAGATATCAGAGTACTAACAAGCAATACGACTGAAGAAACGCAAAAGATACTAGTAGTGGAAAAATGGCAACAAAAATGGCCCTCCACGCACATCCATGGCTCTCTAGAGCTTCACATCTACCGGGTCGGATGATTTGTAGGAAAAGAATCTACACTAAAAGTTGCCATGGCAATTTTGGAGAACGTGAAAATGGATGAAAATTTCCATCACATCACACAAATCATCACTATAATGCCATCACTAGTGGGACAGAACTATCTAAAAACATGACCAAATAATTGCCATGGGAAAAATATCTTAAGTTGCCATCACAGAAAAAGGAATTACAAAAATATGGTTCTTCTAGCTAAAATAAACTCAAACTTGGAGATAACAGAGTACAAGCAAGCAATACGACTGAAGAAACATGGAAGATACAAGTAGCAGATAAAATGGGGACGCACCAACAACAGAAGCGATGAGCTAGCCGCCCGCTCGATTCCCGCTCTACTGCAAGACTGCATGGCCAGCCATCACACAAGGCGCGCCTAGAGGCCGTGCGTCGCGCCATTCAATTGGTCGCCGCCGCGTACCCGTCCAGGCAGCCTCCCTCTCACGGTCATCTGAACCGGTGCAGCCCATTACGCCAGCCCGTCGCCATGTGGATATTATGAAGATTGAAATATACAAAATTTGCCATGTTGTGGAAACATAATGTGTAAGTGAATTTGCCATACAAACTATATATAAATTTGCCAAGTTATGAATGAATTCGATGAACTTCCTAGAGAATAATGCATAGTTGCCATGTCCATCATTTATTGAATAAAAAACTGATGGCAACTTTATTATAAAGTATTTTTGCCATGGCAATTAACATTACCAATGCATACGGTTCCAGCATCAATTTGGTATGTCACCATGTGGATATTAACATTACCGTCGCCATGTGGATATTAACATTACCAATTTGGTATGCTCTCCACTCTAAAATTTCTCCCTAATATGAAGTAGCCATATCATCTGAATATAAATTGCCATGTGCTATCTGAAGACGGAAAAATTCAGACAACAAAATGCACAG
>NC_041392.1:171661449-171666887 GCF_002162155.2 Triticum dicoccoides
GCAGAGGAAGACACGCCGGGAGCCGGCCTGGCCCTGGGCGATGCCGCAGAAGGCGGAAGCGAGGTCCGCAAAGCCAGAATGGATCGGCGTGGTTGTGAGCCGCCGGCTTCAGGTGGGCGGTGGATGTGGTCGGCCGGCCGCCGGCCGAGGAGGCGTGCATCCTTGGTCGCCAAGCCTCGCGGAACGGTGCCGTCGCCTGGGCCGGCGAGACACTCGCCTCCCCTGACATGGGCCGGTGATGGCGCATGGGAGATGGGGTGCGAGCGGCAGGAGGCGCGGGAGACGACGAACATCACCTTGGGAGCGCGTGGGGGGAGGGGTGCAGGCAGGCTCGTAGTGGCCGCATCCAGCAGGGCGAACTTGGTCGCCGACGCCCCCTTCCTCGGTGTTCCAGCCGCGATAGCCGTTGCCGCATCGGGTCCTTCGCGTCGCGCCATTGCCGTCAGCGCAGCACCCGTCGCTGCTGCACCCAACGCCCTCACCGGTGCGAGCAGCTCCCCTGAGGATCAGCCCCCACTCCCGCCGTTGCAATCACTCAGAGTAAAAAGAGGACTGAGAGCAGGGATGAGATGAGTGGGGAGGAGAGAGCGGTGAAAGACGTGGGTGGGGTTCGTTCGGTCGATGGCCTGCTCAGCCCGAACGCTCGACAAAAATGACGTGGCAACCAGAAAAGCTTCAAGATGCGTGCATCTTATCCAACAGGTAAAAACGCATTCGGGCCGAAATCGCAGATTCCGAACGTTCGGCACTTATCTATTCCGAAAAAATAATTCTTTTTGCAACAAAATAGCCGATGCAAAAAATTTCTGCAACAAGACTTATGTTACAGAAGTAATTCCGCAACAAGACTTGTGTTTCAATAAGTGAGGCGTGCGCGACTGCTCGATTCAGTTGATCTGACAGCTCGTGCCCCGGCTAATCTTTTCAGCCAACGGACACGTAGCATGCCCCAATTCGCATGTCAAATTTATGAGTAAATAGCTAAAAAACATCACAATTGCGCGCGTTGTATAAAAAACCACAATTTCGCTAAAGGTTTGTAAAAGAAACATAAATTGGCATGACAAATTTATGAGTAAATAGCTAAAAAAACATCACAATTGCGCACGTTGTATACAAAAACCGCCATTTACTGAAAACGTCAATTTTTGGTAATCCGCTTACCGATAACATGTATGCTCATTTGATCACGTTTTGACATGAAATCTGACAGGTGGGTCCCACTGTAAGGGCTGACTTGGCACCAAAATCTTCACACCATTAGTTTGCCGTTAAGCCAGATAAATGGCTCATCCATCAGCTTTTGATCCTCCCTCTCACGCAGTCAGCCGTAGCTGTCCATTTTACATTGTATAGAAACTGCGTTATTAATTCGGATTAGAGAGAGTAGCATTAATGTTAGAGAAAAGTATACTTTTCATCCCTCAATTCTTGGCGGAGTTTAGATTTGGTCCCTCAACTTGAAAACCGGACAACTTGCACCCTTAACTTCTCAAACCGGACAAGATTCATCCCTGGTCACGGTTTTGACCGGTTTTTGTGCTGTCCCACCCCGGTTTTGACCGTTCCGACTCAAATTTACCTACCTTTTCCAAGTCCACGTACTGTTTTCAAATTTGGTTACTTTTTTTTAAATACATGAACCATTTTAAAATGTGTGTACTTTTTTTAAATCGGCGTACTTTTTTCCAAGTTCATGTACTTTTTCAAATATGCATATTTTTTAAAGTTCATTTATTTTTTAAGTTCATTTAATTTTTTAAAATTGATGCACCTTTCATATTCGAGTACATTTTTTTTGAAAGAGTTCATGAATTTGAAAATTTTATGCGAATTTGAAAAAAGTACGCGGATATGGACTTCTTTTGCGCAAAAATATGTGGATTTCAAAAATTATTTCAACTTGAAACAAGTACGTGAATTTCTTACAAAGTTCATGGATTACAAAAGCAACACGGATTTGAAAAAAAATGCAGACTTTGGAAAGCATGTGGATTTGAAATAAGTATGTGAATTTCAGAAACAATTCATGGCTTTGAAAAATACTTGGATTTGATAAAATTACACAAACTTGGGAAAATACGGGGATTTGGAAAAGGTACGTAAATGTTAAAAAATCATGGATTTGAAAAAAGTACGCGAATTTCAGAGTATTTTGCTGATTTGAAAAAAGGTATGTTTATTTTTTTTAAAAATACACGATCTTGAAAAAACTACACGGAGTTAAAAAGTGTATGTGAATTTTGAAAAGTTCACGAATATAAAAAATTATAGGAATATGAATGAACACCGGTCAAAACCCGGGTGAGTCAACACCAAAAACCGGTCAAAACCGAGTTCAGGGACGAACCTTGTCCGGTTTCGGTAGTTGAGGGTGCAAGTTGTCCGGTTTTGAAGTTGAGGGACTAAATCTAGACTTCATCAAGAGTTGAGGGACGAAAAGTATACTTTTCTCTTAATGTTAATACTATCTTGCAGGGCACCCTTACTAAAGAGGCTGTATCTCATCAAGTGTTATTACGTCTCAAAGGAAGTATTTGCAAAGGTTATGCGCAAGTTCCCTCTTCTTGAAGAGCTCGAGCTTTCTATGTGGTTTGGTAGCACGGAAATGCTCGAGATCGTCGCTGAAGCCTGCCCACGCCTGAAGCACTTCAGTCTCATAAAAAAAGATCGTTTTTACAAACCTGAAGATGATGGTAATGCTTTCGCGATTGCGAAGATGCACGAGCTACGTTCCTTGTATCTTGATAGCAACAGACTCACCAACAAAGGGCTGACAGTGATCCTTGATGGCTGCCCCCACCTAGAGCACCTTAACGTTTTTGAATGTAAGTATCTCAGGATGGATGATGATCTGCTGGAGAAGTGTTCTCGAGTTAACATGGATGGCCCTCGGTACTCTTTGCCATATCTGCCTTGCAGTTGCTGTTGGAGTCCTGACTATCCGAATCACGAGGATTATGAGGATTACCACGAGGATTCTTATTACTACCTCGGTGATCACATCGATGACGATGATCTTGCAGAGCACGAGAGGCTTCTTGACATCAAGGGCATGCGGAGGTACTTGCCCTAGTGAGAACGGGTTGTTTTGGTTGGAGTTCCCGCATACTATACTCTTGCCGATGGAATGGTGGTTCGCTGCATCAATTTATTTCCACCACGGCTTTTCTTATCCACCTTTTTTCACCGAAGTTTGATGTCCATTTATTCTTTTCGGAAAAGGGAATACTCAGGCCTCTTCATCATGCGATGCACACAGGCAATTTGATGTCCAGTTTTATTGGAATATATGATTGTTCCCAATAAAAGAAGTGTCAACGATGTGCTTCGTCGTTTTGCTACTGCCAGTTGTGCCATGTGAAGGATACCATCATGAAAATTGTACACGGAGGTTCAAGGTTGCTGGTTCTCAAGTTAAACTTCATTTGGTAGACATGGCGACAATCAGGCATTCGTCCATCCGTCCTTGCTCTTCCCCGTCTGAATCAGTGTGCTTTCTTACTTCCTGTACCTCTGGATAGATTTCTTTTATGATTGAAGCTTTGGTGTTCATGGCCTGATCCCGGGAATGTAACAAAGGCGGATCAATCTCAACGCAGTCCGTCGGTCAAATGCTTGTGCCAAGAACTCCTACTAGATGCTTAAAATAATGTGTGCATCCATGCATGTCAAAACTGTTTCCATGTATACTTTTGTCACATATAATGATGCTGAATGCCATGAATTTATATGCAGCGGAAATTACCACCAACATCTCTTTTTTCTTGATGATTGTGACATTCTTTCTCTTAATGTATTTGTGCATTTAGGAAAGAAGCAAGGAAATAGTATTTGTCTGGGCTGGCTATGTACGAGACATCAAACTGTCTCCCGGGTCCAAATTTTCCATTTCCAGGTCTGATAGTCTTCAACTGAAAAAAGTAGGGCGAAGAACTAGTAAGAATTGTGCCTGCCATTCAATTCATGACGTGTGCATGATCTTGTGTAAAACAAAATTACCATCAGTATCTATATCACTCCTTGACCCGTCTCTTGAGGAACTGCATTTTGTGATTCATCCATGTCATCAGTGCCATTTCTATCTAAACTAGTTTTGTGTTTTGCCGGACCAGGATAAGAAATCAAACCAAACAAAGAACATTTCTCTGCTCACACTCTTGAATCTTCAAGGAAAACTTCCTACCAGCTTCTCATTTTCATGTAAAGGATCTGTCACATCTTGTACAACCTGCTTGCCTTCATATTTTTCTTCCTCTTTCTCAGTATCCCGAGCATTACCATCACTCAAGCATTTTTTTCCTAAGCAATGTCAGGGTGTGTTCGGTTGTTGCCTAAGCTTGCCTTGCTAAATATTTAGCTGCCAAAAAATAAGGTTATTCTAGCCTTTGTTTTGGGAAACATATCAAGAAAATTGAAGTAGAGAGGGCAAAAGAGCATTGGAATATCGAAAAATCGGCCACGATCTGAATAAAGACCAAGTTTTCTTGTTTTTTTTCGAGAGTACGCGAATTTGAGTTACAAGAAGACTACAACTTGTTGCAAAAAACGAGCGTAGTTCACACACCACACCAAGGCTAGTCCGAAGACAGCCACCACCAACAACACAACTACAAAGCAAAAATAGCTTGTCCAAAATCAAAGCAACATCGCCGCGTCTCGACCATCGCCGGTGACCTCCGAAGACAACACCAACTCCGGGTGAACTTCCCTCGTCGACGTACCATCCACCCTTTGATGCCTAAAAGGAGGTGGCAAGTAAATGGAGGAACTTGATCAGTCCACAAAAGGCACTGTCTTGGATTCACCGGCGATGACGTACATTGCGCCACTGAAGATCGTCTTGGACAGCGGCGAGCGCCGGAAGCACCGCAACATAGAACCTCATGACCATGTCTTCAAGCGCAATGCTCCCAACAGAGTAACGACATAGAGGACGTCGCCATCACGCCGATTCGACTCCGAACCTAGGCTTTCGCCCGAAGACCGCTACCAATCCCAGGCGCGAGATATGGAGATGCCGACACACCTTGGCGACGCCTCCAAGGAGAAGAACGACACCCATGAGCACCGTCATCGCTAGCACCGAACACGGGCAGGAATTTCTTCTGGATCGCCGCACACCTTCATCCCTGCCTCTCCGGATCGGGGCCACAGCATCCAAGTTGGCCACTCCGCCGCCGCAGCAGCACTTCGCCATCATAGCCGAGAAGTCGGTGTCCCTCCCAAGACCCGCACAGCCAGGAGCACACAACCATACCACCAGCACCTCCACGGCTGAGAACTCGCCGAGCTCCCTCCATGCCCGACCAAGGGATGCCGGACCACACACCAGCCAACTCCCGACAGACGACTGTGTCACGGCCCAACAGCCCAGATCAGACCCATCCGGCCCGCTCCACCACCTCCAGCACCCACGACCACGAAGACCAGGAGGG
>NC_041392.1:171667064-171747979 GCF_002162155.2 Triticum dicoccoides
GGGGCACCACGACGAAGGCGCGAGGGCCGCGACATGCTCGGCCGCCTCAAGCACAGCCTCTCCTGGCCGAGCACCACCACGCCACCACGGTCGAACCGCGCCGCCGCCGCCTTGACCCGCCAAGTCCTGTGTCGTTGGCTCCAGGAGGGACCACCGCGCCGCGACCAACTCCTCCTGCGAGCCCCAGCCGCACACCTCCACCCCACTGCGAAGCTCTGCCGTGCGACGTCACTCGAGCTCCAGATCTCGCAGCCAAAAACTCCACAACACCCACCACTGCGAGGGGCGTGCCCGACCAGCGCGAGCGCCAGATCCCGCCATCGTCGGCCGCCAACGGGATTTGCCCACCGACGAGCGCCGACGGCGGTGAGAGGGGGTGAGGGAGAGGGGGCGGCGGTGGCGGCGTTTAGGGTTCCGCCCGAGCCGCCCCTGCGGGGCGACGCGGGGGCGAAAGGTAGGAAGGGGAGAAGTATTCAGTTAGTGAGAGCAGAAGTACCAAGTTTTCTTGTCATGGCCAAAATATTGGTAGGATAGCCCTGCTAGAGTCCGAATATATGTCACATCACTCATCTCAGTATCTCAGGCTGACTTTGAAAAAACAGCCTCGCATGCGACATCTGCAAGTTGTTTGGTTGCCTGCATATGCACTTCCTGCATTAGGGGATCAACTTTGGCACATTGTTTGATTGCCTGCATTAATTGTATCGTCGCATACAACTACATGTTGTTTGGGTGCCTCCATGAGGTATGATTAAGAGCTAGCACTTGCACTTAGCACGCAGGGTTAAGAGCTAGCAGAGGAAGGGGGAGAAGAAATGCAGTGTGCGCCGGACCATGGCGACTGCGGTGGATAGTGGCCGTGGTGCCAGACCATGGCGACTATAGTGGATAGTGGCACGGCGAGTGACACCGTCGGTGAACTAGTTGCGGTGCTCGCCCAAAGACAGTGGACAGAGGAGGAGAATGCAATGCTCGTGCCATGGTATTGTTCGTGAAAGGGGAAGGGTGTCGGCGTTGAGAGGGACGAATAGGAGGGCTCTGAGCAGAGGACAGAGGAGCTCGACATGGCGGCATGAGTGCACTAGACTGCTGTTCAAGGAGAGATGAAGCTACGGTCGTCGAAACCCAAAACTTACAACACAGATATCATGCGGAACTGCGAGATTAGGCTGCTGGCCAAAGGAAATTTCAAACGATCGATCGTGTGCGATGAATATGACAAAATTCGTCCAGAATAACTTCAAACGGGAACACGAAATAAAGAATTTCCGGCCGACGAAACTACCAACCGATCGCCTGAATAGAACCGTAGCATCAAAGTGCATCTTTTTCATGTAGAGCTTATCTCAAATCGAAGCACCGTTGTGTACAAAGGGACAAGGAAGAGAGGAGATTAGAGAGAAGCTTACTGGAGGTTGAAGAAGACCTCAGGTAATCACCTCGCATCCCTTCCTTATCCACTCATGCAAGGGCCCGCTCGTTTGCATTTGCCTCGGCCTGGCTCGCAAGAAACTGCCGATCTAAGCATTTCCAGCAAGGCAGGCCCTGAGGTGCTTTAATTTCATGCTATGCAGGCCCAACAGTGTATGCAGCCAACCAAACAGCCTGTTTCCTTCCCGTGCGGATCTAGTTGGGCCTTATGCAGACAACCAAACATGTCCTAGGAGCGACGACCGATATTTACCAGATCTGCCAACACCATCTATCTTGCTAAGAAGAAAGAGGCCGGACAAGTAGGGTAATGCTGGTCCGTACGTCCCTTGCGTGACGGTTTCCGTGATTGGCGCTGTGGCGATCGGGAGGCGCTGTGGAGGCGACCCAGGTTCACTCGTCGGCACAGGCGGCAGCGTAGAGAATGTTACCGACCAGACCACAGCCATGCATGGTGATGGATCGCATCGACCGACCGACCTCCCGGGCTATCGATCAAGCCACGGGATCGGGGATCGCAGACGAGCACGCCCCCGCCCCGCTCCCCGTCGACGCCATGTTCCCCGCCGGTCGCCACCTCGATGGCATGGGAGGGAGTGGGACCCGTCGAAATCCCCTCGCACCCTGACTCCCTCGCCGGTCTCTCGCATGGCATCGCATCGATCTCCACTCCTCTGCGTGGAGACGTCACCGTACGTCCACCGATGAGGTGGCGGCGCCGCCTACTGCCTCTTGAGTCTTGACTCTCCTGGTCTCCTGACAGGAATTATTTAGTCTTCTTTCTTTCCTTCCTTCTTTCTTTCTTTCCACCACCAACCGTTCCGATTTCTTATTCCTATTTCGGTTCAGTAGCGGACACGGAAGCGGGGCGATATATGCTTCGCGCTCTGCCCTGCAGCATCCTCCGCCCCCTTCCACCCTGAATCAGCAGCAACGCCCTGTCTCCACTCTCCACCTCCCCAGCCGCTACGTGTCCGAGCGCCGACGATCGAGGTGCGGATTACTTGGCTTTATGCCGTCAAATCACCGTGTTTTCTGCTATTTTGGTCGTTGGACCGGTGCTATTCTTTGTCTTTCTGCTCCTTTTCGTTGAGCTTTTTAAGCGGAAGAACTGAACCGAAACAATTCGGCGTATTAGGTTTTCTTCGTAATCATAGTTGTAGAAACAGAGCATGCAGAGTAACTGGACTAGAACATATGTAATACAGCTGGTGTTGAGAGGAGCTTACATCATGTCATCATCAGTACTAGTAACTACTCCCGAGCTGGTGTTGAGAGGAGCTTACATTCGGAGTAGTAAGCATAGGGGTAGGGGATGAAAAGCTGACCAGTTGCTGGTCATCATAAGCTTACAGTATTTTGTCAATGCAAACAAGCTCTAGGAGAAAACTTGCACTGACGATCTTTGTCCCGAGTATTATTCTGTTCTTTTTAACAAGCAGCCTTCAAGATAGTTACTACAAATATTATTAGGAATTTAGGATGGATATTTTGGGTCTGCACAAAGTCCAAACGAACATGATGGTGAAGTACTTTGCAATTTTTCATAATCGAGTCGCCGTCACTACATATACTACACATGTTTCCCCGGTTCTTCGTGAATTCTTCTGTCTTCTGAGCCAACTTAGTTGACATTTGTATTTCATCCCGTGCAGCAGCAGCAGCATCTCAGGATCCATCCATATCCACTAGCAAACTGGGGACGATGGCGTTCAAGAAGGATGATAACTTCGGAGAATGGTACTCCGAGGTGTGTTTTCTTACCTTCTTTGGCCCTTGCCGTCTTGGTGAGGCTTGCCAAGTCGATTTGGGCTTAATACAAAGCGAAAGTGAAGTGTAATATAGGGGCCATGATTAAGGCGCTGAAAGAAGCCCCGGACAAGATTTGATATGATTAAGGCTCCGTTAATATCTGTTATGGTCGATAGCTTAAAATTTGTGACTTCGTCAACAAATACTACCGAGATTGGTTCACTTGCTTTTTTGGTGTTTTGTTACAGTTTTTGCTCTTGAATGCGACATATTACATTGGTTCACCTGTCGCCTTGATGTTGGTGCAGTCGTGCTCTCTGAATTATTCTTGGTTTAATACTCATTTTCTCATTTAGTTCGTTTTCTCGAAAGAGAAAAGGAAAACTTGATTTTCTGTGCACTAGTTGGATGATTCCAGATACCAAAATTCAGATAATATCCCGTTCTTGCTAGGGGGGTCTTATCTGAAGCTTTGTTGTTTCTTTGTGCAGGTTGTTGTTAACAGTGAAATTATTGAGTATCATGACATCTCTGGCTGTTATATTTTGAGGCCGTGGGCGATGGAGATCTGGGAATTGCTGAAAGTGAGTTTTATGCTATGAAATTCAGTTAATTGAGATGTTTTTTTATGGACTGTTAGTATTTTCCCTTCTTTGCAATTAAATACAAATATGCTTTGTTGCAAGTTTTGTAAATGTCATTTTCTGTGGTGATGAAAGAAAGGCATCTCTATATGTAGAGACTTATTTTTACTGCCATCTGAAGCTTGATTTGTCAAGCATATGCCTTGTCTTCTTTCTTTTTAATCATTATTATGGTGATAATTTGAACTTAATTTGTCCAGTTAACTTATCGACATTTGATATGCTGAGCTGCAATCCCCCTTACGCACTTAGATATGTGATACCATATTTATTTCAGCATTAGGAATATAAGTTTCACTTCTCTTCGTCAGTCTATGGCTGTATTGTATTCAACTTTTGTTGCATCAGCCTCTCTCATCAGTACCTTCTAACTCTGAATTATGTAGATTTATATCGTTGGCTGCACCGGAATCCTCATTGTTTGTTTCATATTATTTTATCTTATCAAGTGACATTGACATTATTATTATAGCCCCGTTTCTTTTAATAACCGATATGTAATTTTTGTGCAGGAATTCTTTGATGCAGAAATAAAAAAACTGAAGTTGAAATCTTATTATTTCCCTTTGTTCGTTACTGAGAATGTTGTGCAGAAGAAGAAGGACCACTTTGAGGGCTTTGCTCCTGAGGTGTGCTTTTCTCTCTCGTCCCTTACATTCAGTTCTGTATTTTGCCAGTGACTTCATTTGAAGTGACTTTGTGCTACTCGCATATCCAACATTGAAGTGACTTCATTTGTACGATTAACAACTGAAAGAAAAATAATCTGTATGAAATGATGCATACATGATGCTGGAAAGTTAAATCGTTTTTTTCTTCTTCTTTTGGTGTGGACACTGCCCACAAGAAGTGTTTGGTTCAAATAGAATTTCTAAGGGGTACCAGAAAACCAGAGCTTTATGAATCATCTGAAGGATGCCACTGTTTCCTTTTTCTTCGGCTTTGCTAGAACTCATCTAGCTGAGTTTTAGTTATGTCTCATTCACTTTTATAGCCATTGGATTGATACTATAAGATGCGTGTGTGCTGACGTGGTTTGTAGTACTATTTCTATTTGTTTTTGTTTTCAGGTGAATGAGACCAAATTATATCTCATCTAGATGAGTTCTAGGCACTCCCCTTTTTCTTTCTTTCTTCTTTTGGTTAAATGTGAGGTAACTGGACCTGAACCACTCATATTTATTTGTGAAATTTGGTGCACAAGTCTCATCAAGAAACTCCCTGAGCACCTTATTCCTTATGAAGCTGTTGTACTTAGGAAACGTTGCTGTTGTAAAGACAATTTAAATTCAACGAACTCGATAATATCCCTTTATAGAAGACCTTGAATGGATGATTAATGAAGAATGTGTCCTGTCAAGCTGTCAAAACTCCAAACTAGTTTGGTGCTGACTATGAGGCTTGTTTGCAACACGTGTCACTGCCTCTCAAGGAACTTCCACCAGAGTTCAGTCAGACCAATAAGATTGTGTAAATCAGTGGCTGCAAGCCTGTGATTGTTGGCAGCTGTCATTTTTTTTAACATTTTGCGTGCGGCTTTTAGTCCATCAGTGCTTCATAAATATGTTATTTCTTTAATTAAATGTGTGCGATGATCCTAAAAAGCCGTGTCATATTTTTATTAAGCTTCTATTTGATGCTTTATCCATTCTCTTATTGCCCTTTGGTCAGTTATGTAAAAAGGTAAGTACTAAGTAAACCATTAATTTGTTTTCCAGGTGGCATGGGTTACTAAAACAGGAAATTCTGAGCTGGAAGCTCCTATTGCAATCCGTCCCACGAGTGAGACGGCCATGTATCCATACTTCGCTAAATGGATAAGAAGCCATCGGAACTTACCTTTGAGATGCAACCAGTGGTGCAGCGTTGTTCGATGGGAGTGTAGCAATCCAATTCCTTTAATAAGGTAGCTCCTTGTTTGGTGCCTGGTGGCCTATTACGTTTGTGCACTTCTCCCATTCTGCTTATCTTCTGTAGTGCCTACAAGATTGCCATTATTGTCTTTTTAGTTATTACTAGTAATAGTGAATGCAAAATATTCATTTATGTGCGAATGAAATAAATACAGTAGCAAAGTGGCTGCTGAAATATTAGTTGCCGGAGTACTAGGGCCAGGGACATCTGTTTCTTTGAATCATAGAATAGCTCTCTAGCAAATACTTTGTTGCCAACTCTGTTTTCTCGAATGTCAACATTTTGAACGAAAGGACCAAAGGAAGATTGGTAAATAAGACTCGTACAACTTGGACTTTCACAGAATTGTTTCAGCCCGGTTACTCTATAATTCCAACCTTATATGGTATCTACAACCACCAATCATACTGTTCTGCTACAATAGCCATCTGATGCTCGCTAACTCAAGAACTATGACAATTTTAAAAAAATCTTCAATATAGTGAAATAATGCAAATTCCATGCACCTTATGTTTCTGCAAAGGTGCATGATGATGGCTGCATCCATTCGGACTTTTCTTACCCACATAAAATTCTCTAACATTCTGCAACTGTTCTACTCAGGAGCCGCGAATTTCTTTGGCAAGAAGGGCTTACAGTTTTTGCAACTAAAGAGGAGTCAGATGAAGAGGTATTAACTACTTATTTATGTACTGTTTTAATATTGGTTTGTTATGAACTAGCGCTGGTTTACTGGGTTGGTTTTAACCCAATATGAATTATGAAGGGAACAAATGTAGCGACCAGACCTCAAACAGTCTGATCTCTGTGCTCAGGTATCATCCCTGGATCAGTAATGCTGACACCACATAGTACTTGGAGGATTTATAACAGAGTAGCAATCACACTTATTACATCGAGTGTCTCAATAGAGAACTTATTACAATAAATATGGCTTAAGGCCATCTAATAACTATAACAGTGGAAGGCTTGGAAGATAAGTAAGTCCATCAACTCCAACGGCATCACTGAGTATAGAACCACGACCTAAAACTCCTTAATCGTCGTCTGAAAAGTCTGCAACATTAACGTTGCAGCCCGAAACGGGTCAGCACATGGAATATGCTGGTAAAGTAACACATAGAGAGTAATGGAATGAAACAGCTATACTATATGCATATTTGGCTGGTGGAAAGCTCTATGGTTACTGTTTTGCGAAAAGCCAATTTTTCCCTACTGCAAAGGAATAAATTTTATTTAACTATCATGGTAGTTGTTAAACATTGAGAATGGTTGACAGCATCCTCAATCCCAATTAAGCATCATCATTAAACAAAACCCAACAAAATTAATTTTTTGAGTAACATGTTGAGATTCACATGATAATCCAAGTACTAGATACTCAAGCTGTCCATAACCGGGGACACGACTAACCATGATTAGTTTATACACTCTGCAGAGGTTTGCGCACTTTTCCCCACAAGACTCGATCGCATCCGTTTGGTTTCTCGCACTACATGGTGTTTGAGAAACGGATGACCAAGACATAGTCTTTCAGAAGCGCTAGCACCTTACGATGGATAGACCGTTACACCTACTTTCCCCTACATCTGCTAGTCTACCCTGTAAGAGTTCGCATGACTTAATCAACTATGCTAGAGGCCATAATAGCTTGTGGCTGCACACGGAAGTTTCTAGTATGAAAAATCTCATGATCCCTTTGGGCCTGGGTGGTGGTCCGTAAAGAAAAACAGGCAATCCTGGAATACCCAGGTACCTCAATCCACCCAGATGTGTGTTTAAGTTGCCACCTTAGATAAACCATTAATTAACAAACTCACATCTGTCATGAATATCACTCACCCAATCCACGTCTACTAGCATAGCATGGCAATAGTAAGCAAACGTAAAAATAACTCCCAAAGGTTTGATAATACAACAGGTAATAGGTACTACCTCAACTACTTCCCATCCCACAATTTAATTAGATCCTAATCATGCAATGTTTGAGGATTGATCTAATGCAATAAAACTGGGTAGTAGGAGGTATGATCAAAGTGTTACTTGCCTTGCTGATGATCCCCGAAACCTAGAGATTCGAAGTAACAGGCGGCGCACTCCGGGTATTCTGGCGCAGACAAACAAACAAGCATACAATAAGTATTCATCTAATGCACGGGTAAAACTCAAATAAGAGATCTAATCGGAAGGTTCAACTTAAGAACTCCGGTTTGCAAAAAGATTCAAATCAAACGAAGCAACGAAAGTCAAACGGCAAAAGAAACAAGCTTCGTTTACTATTCTGGATCTAGGGCATTTTTTATAGTGGCAAAAATTTGTTTAAGTTGGTTAAACGGATAGAGGATTTCGAGACGAAACTCCAGGCGCTTGAATCGCCTGATTCCGATAAACGAGCGAAAAGTTATACTAAAACAAAAATCAGATAAGGAATCGCGATCAGAAAAATCGCGGATTTAATCCGAGAAAAAGAAAAACGACGAACGTTCGCTAGAACGAACGAACGGACGAACGCTCGCTAAATAAATAAACCAGAAAAACCGGTCTATTTTAAAAAAACCGAAACTAAAAAAATAAAACCGCGACCCCTTTTTTTCTCTCTTCTTTTTTTTACCTCGGGAGACGGGTCGGCGACGGTAGGCGCACGAATCGAGGCGCGGCTAGGGTTAGGGTTGGCGGCGGCTCTGGTGGGCTGGGGGGGCTCGGGCGGCGGCTATTTAAAGGCTGCCCCCGGGCGGAGTCCCGCTCGGGTACGGCCCAAAGTCGGTTCGCGTTTTTTTTAATTATTCCGCGCAGAAAAACAAATAAAAGAAATACTAAACGGACTTCAAAAATCCTGAAATAAATATTTCCGGGCTTCTAAAATCAAGCCGCATAAGGTGAACATTTATTTGGGGCCTAAATGCAATTTTGAAAAACGCACATTTTTTCTAAATTCAAATAAAATAACGAAAAACTCCGAAATAAATTCTTATTTGATTTTATTATTAAATCCTCAATATTTCTTTATTTTGGAAAAGTCATTTTATTTCCTCTCTCATATTTTTGTAATAGAAATAATTGATGATAAAATAATTAAAATCAAATGATCCTATTCGCAAAATTTGAGAAAACTCAAATATGAAAATAACGAAATCCCCAACTCTCTCCGTGGGTCCTTGAGTTGCGTGGAATTTCTAGGATCAAAACCAAAAGCAAATAAATATGATATACCATGATGATCTAGTGTATAACATTCCAAATTGAGAATTTGGGATGTTACAAACCTACCCCCCTTAAGATGAATTTTGCCCTCGAGATTCGGGTTGGCTAGAAAATAGGTGAGGGTGGTCCTTCAGCAAATCTTCCTCTCGCTCCCAGGTGGCTTCATCCTTCGTGTGGTGGCTCCATTGAACCTTGCAAAACTTGATAACCTTGTTGCGGGTGACTCGACTGGCATACTCTAGAATCTTAACTGGTTTCTTCTCATGGGCCAAATCATTATCCAACTGAATTGCTTCCAATGGCACTGTGTCTCTCAAGGGTATGTTAGCCATCTCCGCGTGGCACTTCTTCAACTGAGAAACGTGGAACACATCATGAACTCCTGACAATCCTTCAGGCAATTCCAACTTGTAGGCCACTTCTCCCATACGTTCCAATACTCGGTATGGTCCTACAAATCATGGCGCTAACTTTCCTTTAACACCAAAGCGCTTTGTTCCTCGAAGTAGGGATACTCGAAGATAAGCTCTATCTCCAACTTCGTAAACTGTCTCCTTGCGTTTAGAATCTACATAACTCTTCTGTCTAGACTGGGCTATCTTAAGCCTATCGCGAATCAATTTCACCTTCTGTTCAGACTCCTTAATCAAGTCAGGCCCAAACAACTGGTGGTCTCCAACTTCATCCCACGTCAAGGGTGTCCCGCACCTCCTTCCGTACAAGGCTTTGAAAGGGGCCATCTTTAAACTGGATTGATAGTTGTTGTTGTAAGAGAACTCTGCATACGGCAAATTCTCGTCCCAACTAGATTCATAATCTAGCGCACAAGCTCTCAGCATGTCCTCCAAAATCTGATTGACTCTCTCAGTCTGTCCATGTGTCTGTCGATGAAAAGTTGTGCTGAACTCTAGCCTGGTACCCAAAGTTTCGTGTAACTGATTCCAGAACTTTGAGGTAAACTGGGTTCCTCTATCTGATACTATACTCCTCGGAACTCCATGTAAGCATACAATTTTGGTCATGTATATCTTTGCCAACTTAGCACTGGTGTAAGTGGTCTTTACCGAGATGAAATGAGCTACTTTCGTCAACCGATCAACTACAACCCAAATCGAGTCATAGCATGAACGAGTCCTGGATAATCCCGTGATAAAATCCATGCCTAACTTATCCCACTTCCATTCGGGTATCGGCAATGGTTGTAGCAATCCTGCTGGCTTCTGATGCTCTGCTTTTACTCTCTGACATACATCACAAACTGCTACATACTCCGCAATATCTTTCTTTATTCTGGTCCACCAGAAAATCTCCTTCAAATCCAAATACATCTTGGTATTTCCTGGGTGAATCGAATATGGTGAATCATGTGCCTCTTGCAGAATCAACTTCCTGATCTCCAGGTCATTGGGCACATAAACACGGTCTTCAAACCATAGGGTGTCGTGCTCATCCTCACGAAATCCTTTAGCCTTTCCTTCGCTCATTTTCTCTTTTATAGAGGCAATCTCCTTGTCAGTCTTCTGAGCTTCTCTGATTCTATCCATCAAAGTTGACTGAATCTCCAATGCTGCTACATAGCCTCTCAGAACTATTTCCAAACATAACTCTCGAAGATTTTCGACTAACTCCCTTGGTAATTCTCCCGTCATTAGGTTGTTGGCGTGGCTCTTACGACTTAATGCGTCAGCTACTACGTTAGCCTTTCCGGGATGGTAATGCAATCTCATATCATAATCCTTGATGAGCTCCAACCGTCTCCTTTGTCTGAGGTTCAACTCCTTCTGCGTGAAAATGTACTTCAAACTCTTGTGATCCGTGTACACTTCACAATGATTTCCAATGAGGAAATGTCTCCAAGTCTTCAGTGCATGCGCTACGGCTGCTAACTCCAAATCATGCGTAGCATAATTCAACTCGTGAGGTTTAAGCTGTCTTGAGGCATATGAAACAACTCTCCCTTCCTGCATAAGCACTTCTCCAAGTCCTCGACGTGAAGCGTCGCAGTACACCTCATAATCCTTGGTCTGGTCTGGCAAAATCAACACGGGTGAAGTAACCAAGCGTTTCTTCAACTCCTGGAAACTAGCCTCACACTCCTCAGTCCATATGAACTTGGTATCCTTTTTCAACAACTCCGTCATAGGCTTCGCAATCTTTGAGAAATTCTCAATGAATCTCCGATAGTATCCTGCGAGTCCAAGAAAACTCCGGATCTCTCCAACTGTGGTTGGTGCTTCCCACTTGGTCACGGTATCAACTTTAGTGGGATCTACTAATATACCTTCTCCGGATATAACGTGTCCGAGAAATCCTACTTCCTTCAACCAAAACTCACATTTGCTGAACTTGGCATACAACTGATGTTCTCTGAGCTTCTCAAGTACCAATCGCAAATGCTCCTTATGCTCCTCTTCACTTTTCGAGTAAACCAGAATATCATCAATGAACACCACGATGAACTTATCCAAGAACTCCATAAACACTTTGTTCATCATGTTCATAAAATAGGCAGGTGCGTTAGTCAGACCAAATGATATAACGGTATACTCGTACAACCCATACCTGATGGTAAAAGTTGTCTTAGGTATATCCTGTTCTCGAATCTTCAACTGGTGGTATCCTGATCGCAGATCGATCTTGGAAAATACCTTACCTCCTTGCAATCGATGAAACAGATCATTGACCATTGGTAGTGGGTACTTGTTCTTGATGGTTATTTCATTCAATCCTCGATAATCAACAACCATCCTTAAAGATCCATCCTTTTTCTCCACTGGAAGTACTGGTGATCCCCAAGGCGACGAACTTGAGCGAATGTATCCTTTATCCAATAACTCCTTAATTTGCTTCTTAATTTCCACCAAATCCTTTGCAGGCATCCTGTATGGTCTCTTTGATATTGGCCCTGTGCCTGGCAATAGCTCAATCAAAAACTCAATATCTCTATCCGGTGGCATGCCTGGCAACTCTTCTGGAAATACTTCAGGGAAATCCCTTACCACTGGTACCTCCTCCTGCACAACTCCTGTTAAACAATTTACTTGAGTCCCTTTTGGCACATGTCGGGATACATACTTGATCCTTCTCCCTTCTGGGGTAGTAAGCAAAATTGTCTTACTGACGCAATCAATGTTTCCTCCGTACATCGATAGCCAATCCATACCCAGAATTACATCCAATCCTTGTGATTCCAAAATGATTAAATCTAAGGGAAACACATGCCTACCAATACTCAATGGCACTTGAAAACATCCTTGACTGGCCATATACTCCACTCTTGGTAAGCTTACTAGCATAGGTGTTCTAAGAACCTTAGTGGGCAGGTTATACTTATCCACAAATCCCCTTGATATGTATGAATGCGATGCACCAGTATAAAAAAGAACGAGTGCAGTAATTGACTTAACCAAAAACTTACCGATTACGGTATCTGGCTGCTCTTCAACCTCCTCCACGTTAACGTGGTTCACCTGTCCCCTGTTGAAAGGGTTCGGCTTCTTCCGAGAGCTTCCATTACCATTCTGGCCTTTAGGACATTCATTGGCATAATGTCCGGTCTTCTGGCACTTAAAGCAAGTGACTTGGCTCAGGTCCTTCTTGGCTGGGGTTGATGGGTTGGTACGGTTCTGGCCGTTGCTTCCTCCATTGCCATTACCATTCTTGGTGCCGTTGTGATTGTGCGAGCTACCTCCTCCATGGGTATGATGAAAATGTCCTCCCGGTCTAGGGGTAAAACGTGGCTTCTGCTGGGCTCCAGAATTGTACTTCCTCTTGCAGTTCTCAATTTGCTGTTGCTTGCCTTCAATCATAAGAGCACAGTCTACCAACTCCTGGTAGTTGTTGAAGGTTGCTACCATCAACTGCATGCTCAACTCATCATTCAGTCCTTTCAGAAACTTCTCCTGCTTAGCTGCATCCGTAGCAACGTCATCTTGGGCATAACGTGCTAATTTACTAAAGTCCTCCACATACTGGCCAACTGTCCGTCCTTCCTGACGCAAGTTGCGAAACTCACGCTTCTTCATGGCCATAGCTCCTGCTGAAACATGGGCAGTTCGAAAAGCCTGCTGAAACTGGTCCCAAGTGACAGTGTCGACAGGGAAAGTGGCTGTGAAATTCACCCACCATGATGCTGTGGGTCCTTCAAGCTGATGTGCGGCAAACTTCACCTTCTCCGTATCTGTGCATCCTGCTGTGGTCAACTCTCTAGCTGTTTTGCGGAGCCAATCTTCTGCTACTATCGGCTCGGTGCTACAGGAAAACACCGGCGGATTCAGCCTAAGAAAACGGGCTAAGTGATCAACAGGTGGTGGTGGTTTGTTGTTGTTGTTCCCCTGATTCTAATTCTGGACTAGCAACTGCATCAATGTGTTCTGCTGCTGGATCAACTGGGTGAGCTCCGGTGAAAAGGTAAATCCGGGGTCACATCTCGGAGGCATCTGAGGGTTTAGAAAAGATGAGATTTAGAATAGAGGGGGTCTAAAGAGAAAACACTATCCATATGCAAATGAGGCAAAAGCAAACAATTCACTTCATTCAATCAAACAAGGGCATACAATCGATCTAACTATCGCAAAAGTGCTTCAGACTACTGTATTTACATGGTGGACTGCTACTACTGATGAGGTGGTCTACTAGAAATATTCTTCGGTTGCAGACTCCATGATATCTGCTCCAGCTTCATCAACATAGTCATCATCGCTATCATCTGGATCCGAGTCGGTGTCGTCGATGATGATGTAGTCTTCTGGGCGAATCTCCTTGGGTTCTTCGTCTTCATCTACTGGTATAGGGCCTCCCATAAATATTCCGATCTTCTTGATCAGATCGTCATTCTTCTCCACTAATACTTCTATTTTCTCTTCATAATCTTCACGTGTAGCCTTGAGTTCTTCCTCCAGTTCCTTGATTTTTGTCCTTGCCTTCTTTAGGTCTATCATGTCGGCGCACATCTGGTTCTCCTGTCGTCGAATGTGCTGGTTTAACTCCTGGATAAAAGGTGCAACTGATCTATCCTTCCTGGTGCTGATCATCTCCCAGTGTTCATCTCGGCGCCCACAAATCTGGTAGATAGTATCCTTGAGATCATTGCGGTAGACTTCTCCAATGCGTCCCATGGCGATGTGAGCTGCCATGCTCTTTCTTAGACTTCAAATTGGTGCATCAAAAGAAAACTCTATGGGCTCAGTGACTGGCATGAACGTCCTTTCTGGAACTTGAACTTGAATCATCCAGCGCTCTTCTTCAGGTAAGGTGGCATTGTAGGTTCCGGTGAAGCTTGGTACTCCTATGTTCAGGTATCTAGTGACTTCCTTCAAGTGACGTCCAAAGGGTGTATCGTCATCCGGTTGCCTGAACTTGTTCCTTGCATCCGCCATCCTAAAGAGTAGAAAAGATGAGAGGTCAGAAGAGAAGAGAGTGAATAGTGATCTAGGTCTTTAGCTTAGTGGTTGTGTCCTACAGTCAGCGTATGCTCTGATACCATCTCTGTAGCGACCAGACCTCAAACAGTCTGATCTCTGTGCTCAGGTGTCATCCCTGGATCAGTAATGCTGACACCACACAGTACTCGGAGGATTTATAACAGAGTAGCAATCACACACTTATTACATCGAGTGTCTCAATAGAGAACTTATTACAATAAGTATGGCTTAAGGTCATCTAATAACTATAACAGCGGAAGGCTTGGAAGATAAGTAAGTCCATCAACTCCAACGGCATCACTGAGTATAGAACCACGACCTAAAACTTCTTAATCGTCGTCTGAAAAGTCTGCAACATTAACGTTGCAGCCCGAAACGGGTCAGCACATGGAATATGCTGGTAAAGTAACACATAGAGAGTAATGGAATGAAACAGCTATACTATATGCATATTTGGCTGGTGGAAAGCTCTATGGTTACTGTTTTGTGAAAAGCCAATTTTTCCATACTGCAAAGGAATAAATTTTATTTAACTATCATGGTAGTTGTTAAACATTGAGAATGGTTGACAGCATCCTCAATCCCAATTAAGCATCATCATTAAACAAAACCCAACAAAATTAATTTTTTGAGTAACATGTTGAGATTCACATGATAATCCAAGTACTATATACTCAAGCTGTCCATAACCGGGGACACGGCTAACCATGATTAGTTTATACACTCTGCAGAGGTTTGCGCACTTTTTCCCACAAGACTCGATTGCATCCGTTTGGTTTCTCGCACTACATGGTGTTTGAGAAACGGATGACCAAGACATAGTCTTTCAGAAGCGCTAGCACCTTACGATGGATAGACCGTTACACCTACTTTCCCCTACATCTGCTAGTCTACCCTGTAAGAGTTCGTATGACTTAATCAACTATGCTAGAGCCCATAATAGCTTGTGGCTGCACACGAAAGTTTCTAGTATGAAAAATCTCATGATCCCTTTGGGCCTGGGTGGCGGTCCATAAAGAAAAACAGGCAATCCTGGAATACCCAGGTACCTCAATCCACCCAGATATGTGTTTAAGTTGCCACCTTAGATAAACCATTAATTAACAAACTCACATCTGTCATGGATATCACTCACCCAATCCACGTCTACTAGCATAGCATGGCAATAGTAAGCAAACGTAAAAATAACTTCCAAAGGTTTGATAATACAACAGGTAATAGGTACTACCTCAACTACTTCCCATCCCATAATTTAATTAGATCCTAATCATGCAATGTTTGAGGATTGATCTAATGCAATAAAACTGGGTAGTAGGAGGTATGATCAAAGTGTTACTTGCCTTGCTGATGATCCGCGAAACCTAGAGATTCAAAGTAACAGGCGGCGCACTCCGGGTATTCTATCGCAGACAAACAAACAAGCATACAATAAGTATTCATCTAATGCACGGGTAAAACTCAAATAAGAGATCTAACCAGAAGCTTCAACTTAAGATCTCCGGTTTGCAAAAAGAATCAAATCAAACGAAGCAACGAAAGTCAAACTGCAAAAGAAACAAGCTTCGTTTACTATTCTGGATCTAGGGCAATTTTTACAGTGGCAAAAACTTGTTTAAGTTGGTTAAACGGATAGAGGGTTTCGAGACGAAACTCCAGGCGCTTGAATCGCCTGATTCCGATAAACGAGCGAAAAATTATACTAAAACGAAAATCGGATCAGGAATCGCGATCAGAAAAATCGCGGATTTAATCCGAAAAAAGAAAAACGACGAACGTTCGCTAGAACGAACGAACGGACGAACGCTCGCTAAATAAATAAACCGGAAAAACCGATCTATTTTAAAAAAACGAAACTAAAAAATAAAACCGCGACCCCTTTTTTCTCTCTTCTTTTTTTTACCTCGGGAGGCGGGTCGGCGGCGGTAGGCGCACGAATCGAGGCGCGGCTAGGGTTAGTGTTGGCGGCGGCTCTGGTGGGCTGGGGCGGCTCGGGCGGCGGCTATTTAAAGGCTGCCCCCGGGCGGAGTCCCGCTCGGGTACGGCCCAAAGTCGGTTCGCGTTTTTTTTAGTTATTCGCGCAGAAAAACAAGTAAAAGAAATACTAAACGGACTTCAAAAATCCTGAAATATATTTTCCCGGGCTTCTAAAATCAAGCCGCACAAGGTGAACATTTATTTGGGGCCTAAATGTAATTTTGGAAAACGGACATTTTTCCTAAATTCAAACAAAATAACGAAAAACTCCGAAATAAATTCTTATTTGATTTTATTATTAAATCCTTAATATTTTTTATTTTGGGAAAGTCATTTTATTCCCTCTCTCATATTTTTGTAATGGAAATAATTGATGATAAAATAATTAAAATCAAATGATCCTATTCGCAAAATTTGAGAAAACTCAAATATGAAAATAACGAAATCCCGAACTCTCTCCGTGGGTCCTTGAGTTGCGTGGGATTTCTAGGATCAAAACCAAAAGCAAATAAATATGATATGCCATGATGATCTAGTGTATAACATTCTAAATTGAAAATTTGGGATGTTACAACAAATGGCTAGTCTGAAGCAGCGCAGCAGCTTACCTAGTTTAGCGTATGAAGCTATACGATACGAAACGTCTATTATGGATTAAAAAAATATCACTGTTTAAATTACATCACCGGAAAGTTGAAACTCATATAACGTCACTCTTTCATATCTCAAACACAAATAATCTTATTTTTACGTAAGTAATTTTTCCCAATAACTAGTTGCTCAAGTCCTCGCGTATCAAAGGCATACTCGAATGAATGAAATATTGATGTGTTCATTATAAGGTGTGTTTGATAAAATGATTCTATGCCAACCTACATGTGGAATTTCAATGTTCACAATTTTATCAGGTTCTCCGTATATTGGAACTCTACCGAAGGATATATGAAGAATTTTTAGCAGTTCCAGTGTCCAAAGGGAGGAAAAGTGAGATGGAAAAATTCGCTGGTGGACTTTATACAGCTAGTGTTGAGGTATTGATATGAGAACTTTGCTAGATTTAGCTTTCTTAAAGCTGTCCTAGTAAGAAGGCAAGCTGTATGTTTATTTTCAGGCCTTCATTCCAAACACTGGCCGTGGTATACAAGCCGCAACTTCAAATTGTCTTGGTCAAAACTTTGCAAAGAAGTTTGAAATCTTTTTCGAGGATGAGAATGATCCCGCTCAAAAAAAGAAAGAGAAGAACAAAAGGTCCTTGGTGTGCCAGAATTCTTGGGCGTACACCACCCGCTCGGTAATTCTTACCCTCTACTTGATATGGGTTTCTATTTCTTTCTCTGTTTTACTTTCTTCTGAATGCTGAAGTGTTGGAAATGACAATGACGGTTTTCATATATTATACATATGTACTTACCTGATTATACATCTTGCTGGTTGATGTAAATTATTTGATTAGCTTATCAATTCACTTTGTAAGAACAACAGGTGGCAAAATAGGTACATGGCATTTATGACATACTCACTCCGTAAACTAATATAAGAGCGTTTAGATCACTACTTTAGTAATCTAAACGCTCTTATATTAGTTTACAGAGGGAGTACATGCTGTCAATTCTATACATGCATAGCTACTTTCTTTCAAAAGTATCCTCTTAGCACTGCCAAAGCATTCACGTATCAATAGTAGGAAATGGTAAGGTGGGGAATGCTGGTATACATCTGGGTGTAATTTTCACGACGAAAAAAGAACACCCAGTCAGTGTGAAGCCGCGCGTGAGAGCCCGCTCCCCTCTCGCGACCGCCCCGCTCCTAGGGTTCCCTCGCCGCCGCCGGCGGCGCGGGGCCGCCGCCGCGGCCAGAGCCCGCTCCCCTACCCCTCCCCTACCCCTCCCTTCCCTTCCCCGTACCCCCGCGTCGCCTCCCCGAGTGGGGCGACTGGGGGCCCCTTCGCCGCTCCTCTCCAGCGCCCCTCCCCCGCCCCTGCCTCCTCCCGCCGCCGCCAGCGAGCGCCACCGGGCCTCGGCCGCGTGGTGCTGGCGGCGGCGGGCCTACCCTTTCCCCGCGCGCGGTTCCCTCCTGCTCGGACGGTGGTGGCCTGCGGCGGTGCTCCTCGGTCTGCATCGGTGCGGCCCCTCGATGGTGGTGCCGCGGGCCCGGTGGCTCTCGACGCGGCGGTGCGGCCGGTGGGCGGCGCGGTGGCATTGTGGCTGGCGGCGCCCGCCCAGCGCAGATCTGGGCCCTTTTGGGCCCATCTGGGTTGGGGCGGGCCGGTGGCTTGGTGCTCGGCGGCGAAGTTCCTTGGTGGTGGCGGTCTCGGGTGGTGAGGACTTCGTTGGCCGGCGTGCTGCAGCGTGGTGACAGGACTGTCCGGGTCCATGTGGGCCCGGCCGGGCCATCGAGGCCTGGCAAGTCCTCGTCACCGCGTCCGGTCGGCTCCGCTGTGGCGGTGGAGGCTGTCCCCTCCTTCCGGTCGAGTTGCGGTCGCTCCCGTGGCTGGTGTCTCCTCTTCCTCTCCAAGCCTCGTGTTGATAGCTCCAGTGAAGCGGGGAGGGTTGTCCGGTAATCATGGTGGCACAAGCTGGTGGGTGGCTGAGGAGGTGGTGCATTTCGAAATGCCTGAGGTGGAGGTGGTGGTTGTGGATCGGGAGAAATCCCTGTCGGCCTGGCCGGCACCGATGCGATGACGCCTGCGGGCGCCGTCGGACCTTCCTGAGGGGCATCGGGTATACCCCTTCCCCACTATCCCTCGCGTACTGGGGGAAACCCTAGAACTTGTTCGGGCAACAGCGGCGGCATCGTCGCACTCCCTCTTGAGGATGTTGCTTGGGGCGCGGCGCTTCGGGATGCTGGGAGCGTGGTGGTACTTCTTCGGAGGGTGCAGCGGTTACCGGACTTCCCTTCTTCGTTGATCTGCCGTGTCGGCATTTATTTCTCTTTCTTCTTGTTGTTTTTCTTTTGGGCTTATCTGTGCTGCGGCCCCAGCGAGTTGGATGTATCGGGTGTTTGCTTTATAATATAAAGCGGGGGAAACCATTTTTCTTAATTTTCACGACAACTGTTTTTGATATTGTAACTAACTAGACACTTCTGTGTAGTGGCAGCTGGACAGTTGGTAGTTAGTGTTCTGTTTTATTTTCTCATCAAGTTGAGAATTTTGGTGCTAATTCAGCGGGCTGTGAATAACCATGTGGTAATCTTGGCAATATTGTGGGGTGTTCTATATGTTGTCGGAAAATGTATTGCATGTGTACAATTATTTTGTGTCTGAAATATCCCATCCGAATGTTCCACCTAAATTATGTTCAGATATCTAATCATATGCAGCACTTATGGTCTTCTTGCAGATTGGGGTGATGGTGATGACCCATGGCGATGACAAGGGCTTAGTGCTGCCACCAAGGGTGGCACCTATCCAGGTCATAGTTATTCCTGATCCATTAGAGGATGCGGACACGACGGCTATTAACGAAGCATGCGAGACGATTGTATGCACTCTAAACCAAGCTGGGATTCGCGCAGACTTGGATACTCGTGAGAACTACTCTCTGGAATGGAAATATTCTCACTGGGAAATGAAAGGTGTTCCCCTGAGAATCGAGATAGATCTGAAAGATCTGGCAAACAAGCAGGTACCTGGAGTTGTCAGCATACAGTTTTTTACAGAGTTAACAAAGATTTGTCATCATGTCATGAACATCCATTCTGCGGGTTATTCAAACACATAATCTTTTGTCTTTTCAGGTGCGCGTCGTCCGGCGAGACAATGGTGCAAAGGTTGATATTCTTTCGACCGATTTGGTTGAGCATGTAAAGGTGTTGCTGGATGGGATTCAAGATAGCTTGTTTCAAACAGCCAAGCAGAAGAGAGATGCTTGCATTGAAGTCGTCTACACTTGGACGAATTCACAGCAGCTTTGAATGACAAGAAGCTGATCTTGGCTCCATGGTGCGATGAAGAGGTAAGTGAAGGCCTTCTCCACGTATATTATATTCTGCATCGTTGTAATAGGGTTTCCCCTCAGCATGTTTATCACTCAATTTCTTGCCTTCGGTGCAGGAGGTTGAGAAGGACGTGAGGGCTCGGACCGAAGGCAATCTCGGCTCTGCCAAAACATTGTGTGCTCCATTCGATCAACCAGATCTTCCAGAAGGTATATACGGTATCAGATTTCCTAAAATTTCAGTGCAGGTGGGCTACGTTTTAGGTTTCTGTTTTGCTGATGTTCGTGGCTCTGATCGTCTGCATGTGGTATTTTGCGCTGAAATTTTCAGGAACTGTGTGCTTTGCTTCTGGAAAGCCCGCCAAGACCTGGTCGTTTTGGGGCCGCAGCTATTGATTGAATCTTCTCCGTGTGTGCCATGATACCGCCTGCCATGCTGCGGTTCTTTGCCATTCCTTGCCGTTTGGAGAGCCCATTGATTTTGAATAGGCCTGCAATCTTGGACTTCACGCACCCGCGCACGCACACATGCACACATATTTAGCATGCGGTGTTGCTTATTACTAGAGGCTAATGTGCGCTTCGCCGCGCCGTTCTTCACCTGTAGGATTAACTCTTTTTTCTATGTTGGCTTGGGTTTAAATTATGTTATGTTCTTTCATCCATATATATATCGTGTTGGCCTGCTACTGAAGACAATATTGTTCTGAGATAAGAGTGAAGTTGTTAGGTGCATTGTTGTGGAGTCCTTCTATGTTTCCGCCTCGGTGTCAGTTGATGGTGGTTGTATGAGTCCTTTGAGAGCTCTCATTCCATGCTGAAATCGTGGAATTGTTGTTATAAGGCTCACATGGGCCGGCACATGAAGCTCTCGGCTTAGCTCGGCTCCCTATTTCACTTGTTCTCTTAGTTTTTTTCAGTCGCTCCACTGCTAGCTCAGAAAAAAAAACGGTTATCGTACTTTTTACTTAAAGAAGTTCATTACATCAAAAGTTTATGTACTTTAAAAAGATCTTGGATTTTTATAAAATGAATGTGAATTTAAAAATATCCGTGGATTTCAAATAACATACATGAGTTTGAAAAAATTGAAAATTTAAAATGTTCACAAACTTACAATATGTTCATGAACTTTAAAATTATTCACTAATTAAAATATGGTCATGAGTTCAAAAAAATAATAGTGATTTCTTTTTAAAAAAGTTCAATGTCTTTAAAAAATCATCCTTTCAAACATATTCATGAATTAGCATGTGAAAACTAAAAAATAAAAAGAGAAGAACAAAGGGGAAAAGATAAAACAAACAAAAAACAAAAATACAGGAACTAGCCAAAGAAAAACTATTAAAATTGATGAAAAACATAGAAAGGTGAGAAAACAAAAGACCAGGCAATATCTTCTCAAAATAATAATAATAATAAAGGTCGGCTCAGTGACACACACCATTATAGGCGGTGGCCACTGTTGAATTATAGATGGGCCTTGGCCCATATAAGACAATAATTCGTGGTCAATCTTTTAGGGCCATGTAGGTGCATGACAAGTGGTGCGAAGTTTAGTATCACCTCCCAAATTGAGGAGAGTTGAGGCCTTTTTATATGGGCTGCTCTACCACTTGCCATTCGAAACTTGAGAAGAGTGGTACACGTGTGCTCCTCCTACGTCGTTGCCCACCTCATCATGTGCATGCATCTTGTTTCATGAATCGAGCCAAGCTCAGACCTATGCTTGCGCTTTACTTTTGTTGGGAAAGGTTAATTAATTCCGAATTAATTAGCGAGTCGTTCACAAATGCGACTCAATCGTGGGTCTAAGCCCAGGCCCACGACTCCCTACTCGACGACGTATAAATTGGAGGCGCTTGTGGGATGGATTATGTGGATTAAGATGATCTTCAGCTCAAGATGTTCTTCAATTATGTTACATGGGGTGTCTTAAAAGCAATTTCACTGCAAAAGAGGTGTAAGACAAGGGACCCTTTGTCATCACTGACCTTTGTTTTGGCTGCTGATCTTTTGCAAACAGTAATGGAGCAATGCAGGCAAACATCATCCAAGCATCGTTACCCTATCAAGCAAATCCAGATTTCTGTTATTCAATATGTTGATGGCACAATCCTCATTCTGCCTGCTATTCAAAGCAAAGTAATGCAAGTGAGCAGTCTGTTAGGTCACTATGCTTCTCAAACTTGTTTAAAGATTAACTATCATAAGTCAATTATGGTACCTATTAATGTCACTGAGGTAACTCTGACTCAACTTCTCAATGCTCTTGGATGCAAATAGGGGAGTTTTCCTTTTACTTACTTGGGAATGCCTCTAAGTGCAAAAAAAAATTAAGATTGAAGACTTCCATTTGCCAGCAAATTGTGAGAAGACTTGCAAGGTGCTCCACTATGCTATCCTATAATGGTAGATTTTGGCTCGTCAAATTAGTGTTTTGAGCTCTAAATATTCTTCATGAGCAGCCTGGCTCTTCCAGTGGCTATCACAAGCCACATCAACAAGTATTTAAGACACTTCCTATGAAGAAAATTTGGTCAGGGCAATGCTAGACTTGCACTAATTTCTTAGAAAAAAGTGTGTAAGGCAAGGTTTCAAGGAAGACTAGATATCCTGGATGTTGCTCCGCATAACAAAGGCCTCATGATGAAAATATGCATAGATTATTTAACAAGGGAAATCTACCTTGGGTTAACGGTTAACCTGATCTGGGAGACCTATTACCTATAGACCTCTCTGGTATTAGGATGGAGGGCTCAAGTTGGTGAAGAACCACCTGAAACTTTTAAACATGTACAAACAAAATTCTGAATGGAAAAATTGGCAATGGACAAACCATACTCCTTTGGCATGACCGGTGGCCAGGGCAACCTTTGATTAATAAATATCCAAAGCTGCATTCTTTTGTCAAAAATGATTCCAAACTGTTGCAAGCTGGATAACATCTGATGACTAAACCCAATTTTTTCATACACCTCTGTCAGCTCAAGCCTTTCTTCAGTACATTGAGCTTCAAGGTCTGATTGATCAGCGCAACAACTTTTGGGTACAGGACATTGCAAATGTCATGGGGGGAACAAAAATACTCCTAAATTAAGATGTATCAGAACCTATGTGCAAATGAGGAGGAGCACATTTTCTTCAAATGGATTTGGAAAAGTGCAAACAAACTAAGACACATGATTTTCCTCTGGCTTCTCCTGCATGATAGAGTCAACATCGGGAATCTCTTAAGAAGAAAAACTTTCCACTTGGAATTTTACGAATGTGTTTTCTATAATGAAAAATCTGAGGAAAGTGCAAGGCATCTCTTCTGGGATTGTTGTTTCTCTCAAGATTGTTGGACCAACATCATTCCAAGCAAAAAGATGGGTATCTCTAACTTTGATGATATACTCCTAGCCCACCAACTACTTCCAAGGAAAATTGCTATTGATGTCTCATACAAGGATGTTGGAACATTTGGGATCCAAATAAATGGCAAGGTCTTCAGAAATGAAGTCGAGACTGTTACCTGTTGGAAATTCAAGCTCAAGGAAGATGTTGTACTGTTGGAGCGGATAATCAAGGCAAAACATTTAAATACTTTGAAAGGATGGATTAGTGCACATCTATGATGCTGGCACTTTGAGAATCAAATCTACTAGATAATTTCATGTTCCCAAGAGTAGGAATTGGTTGAACTCAGTATTTTTTCTTTAATCTTATTGTTGTTTCACTTGTTCCCAGTTATTTTCCTTTACAATTATTTGTTCTACGGTTTGCGATTCAAAAAAACTTGAGGTGAATTCAAGAGAATTTCAAACACCTTTCGGTAGAGTATTAGCTATTGATGAGGTATGTGTTAGTCTAGTAGAATAATGGACATGCTGCCTTTATAACATAGTCTCAACGTATGTTATGATTTGTTATGAATGTTTAATTGGCCATTACACATACGTATATTTATATTTATGTGTCACCTCTGCTTTGAGAAATTTTACTGGTGAATTTATGAACCCCTGTAGAATTTCCTACATAACAAACTTCTTCAAGCTACTTTTACATGCACTTTTAGTTTTTGTAATTAATTGATCTCAAATTATAGAAACACTTATATTAACATCATGTGCCCATAACTTATTGCAACTAGCAATGCTAGTGAGGTTCGCAACCTGACCAAAACCGTTGGAAGCACAAGTGGGTTCATTTTTCACGTGGCATGATAAATTACAATATATGGTGCAAAATATAAGTTTGACTAAAAATGGTTGGGTGTTATGATATCCACTTTCAAATGAAGAAGTCAATTAAATTCAGAAACACATCAATCTATTTCCAACTAAAATGAGCACTTGCCATGTTTGAATTAAAAATGGGAATTTTCATATCAGAGTCCCTCTCATACTGCAAAAAAATCTAAGACTGGTCCGTCAAACCTAATGCCATATTTTTCTCAAAAAGGATAAACTGAAACCATATGATTGGTCTGTGTCAAAACCATCGAGCTTTACCCCGATCAAAAATAACTTTGACAGTGATGTGGCCACAATTTTGCAGACCTAGCAAACCCAAACAACACAATACTTGAAAGATAAGTGAAAAAACAAGAGAACGTATGGAAAAAACATGTTTATAGACATTATTAACAAAGCACGTTTGTCCTAAATATTCTACAAAAGCACATATATGGGCTTCAATTAATTTCGGAAGGTTGTTTAATATGTGTTTTACAAAATACTCCCTCCGTCCCATAATATAAGAGCGTTTTTGACACTACACTAAAACCGCTCTTATATTATGGGACGGAGGGAGTACAAGTTAGTCTAAAAATGGTTAGGTGATACGACGATATCCGCTTTGAAATGAGGAAGCCAATTAAATTAGAAAGCGCATCAATCTACTTCCAACTGAAATGAACACTTTCAAACTATCTAGCCACAAAAGAATCATGAAGCGCTCGATACAAAGAGCCAGGGGAAATGATGAGGGAGCGGAATCAATAGAGGTGCAAAATTTATATTAAGAAAACAGATCAACCAAAATGTCATAAATTTCAGAGATTGCCCGGGGCATTTCCAAATTGGAAATTTGAAACCATGCATAATTTTCACTCCGAGATGCCTAGTCTATGCTTTGGAACAGCTTCAGCAATTACTATGAGGCGACGAGTACGTGTCCACCACTAGTCACTCTGGGGAATTGAAACGGTCTTCATAGGGAGTTTCATGTGGGAGCCAGGTCTCTGTCACCACGAAGGCCCGGAAATCAATTCAAATCCGGTGTCCACATCGCCGCAGAATGGGGAGTTCCACGCTTTGGCGGTGCCCCATCGAGGAGGGGCGCAAACTAGTCCCCAAGAAATAATAATAAGCAAGTAAAAGGTGTTCAATTCATTCAAGAAGAAGATGCCAAAGAAAAAGGGAACGAGAAATAGCAGCCATGACCATGGCGCCGCCCCCCTCCCCCCTCCGCTTGCTCCCGCCACTTCCTCCTCTCTCTTTATATATATCTGCGCTGAGACAACAAGTGCCAATTATGCATCGGCAGCTCCAAATCGGCCATCGCAGTCTCTGGCCGCTTCCAGGCAGCACGAGCCAAGCCACGAGAGACGGACAATTGGACATATCGCATGCGCTTGACGCCTTGAGAAACCTTCGTGGATTGATCTGGTCCATTTTGATTGTGCACCTAGCAAGCAAAGCATAGGCTGGTTCGTTGAGCGGTTCATGGTGGGACGAGCGATGGCCAGGGCCAGGGCGGTGAGCGGCGGCGGCGAGGAGATGGCGGCGGCGGTGGCGAGCGCGGTGAGCTGCCTCGGCACGGGGGTCGACATGGCGGGCGACCTGCGGCTGAAGCACTGCAAGGCCGCGGAAGGGTGCCTCGTCGCCCGGAGCGGCGGCAAGGCGGCGGCGGTCCCCGTGCCGGGGATGGGCGCGGTGGCCGACGTGCCGGCGGACGTCATGTGCGGCAAGGGCAACCGGGTCAGGATCAGGTCCGACGTGCTCGAGTTCAACAAGGTTTGTTACTAGCTGCTGCTCAACTGCACCTTCCTCTCCTCCTTTTTTCTTGAGAGGCCCTCTAATTTTCTACTCATGCCTTAGAGTTGGAGGAGAAGAATTTTGGCTAAAATGATTTAGTATGAAAATGGAATTTGTTGAGCTGTGTTCAACTGTTAGATCTATATGCACCAAAAAAATGTCAGATTGATAAATCAGAGATGATAAAAATTAACTAGTCAAGTCATGAAACTATTGACCAAGATAATTCATTATCATTCTAATCCAGTTCCCTCGCAATCCCACCCGAGTACTCAACTCCTCGCCCTGGTCAAATTTTCCGACCAAACAAATCAGAGCAGCATGACGAATTACATTATCTTGTATTGACTTTCTAGTTGTCTTGAATCCTGGAGTTCTTGACTAAGCCAAACGCGACGGAACAGTTACTACAAAAGAATACACTCTAGCAGAGAATTCATCAAAGTTTAAAAATAATGGACAATGGCAAACAGCGACGGCCTCAAAATAAGACTAAAACCGTTATATCCCGCTATTCAAAACTTTGAATTTTTGTAAGGAAATTAGAGAACGCGTTCGTGACCGTGGATTGAATCTTGACCGCGCGCGCGCGTGGGTGCAGATGACGGAGCTGTTCAACGGCCGGAGCTCGGTGGCGGGGAAGATCCCGTCGGGGCTCTTCAACGCGTGCTTCGGCCTGGACGGCGGGTCCTGGGCGCAGGACGCCTCCAGCACCAAGTGCCTGGCGCTCGACGGCTACTTCATCTCCCTCCTCGACCTCCACCTCGACTGCCGGCCGCTCGCGCTCGCCGACCGCGTCGTCGCCGACGTGCCCGCCGCCTGGGACCCGTCAGCCATAGCAAGGTACTCTACAGTCTACATAGTGTGCAATGCATACATGTGAGCAGCTCCTGCTTGACCGTACTTGGAAACGAATCATGCAATTGACGAGGCGATCAGCTGTGGACGGCGACCTCCTCGTCCTTTGCCAGGATAGTGCAAGGCCGCCCACGACACTCGTGCCCATGTGGTGTGAAAGATCGTATGCGTGCGCGGTGGAAAATTGACGCAGGGCTTGACTTGTTCAAGTCAAGGTCTCGAATTACCTTTCACAACTTTGTGGGGCCTAATAGTATGTGAACCCTGATCATTTCACCCTCGAGAGTCATGGAAGCATGATGCATCAGATGATGTTTTGTCAGTCAGGACTTAGGACTCGGGACTCAGGATTCAAATTATCAGCTGATCTCCACACTTTTTTCGAAACGGAGGCAAAAGATTTGCCTCATCGATTAATTAAGCAGAAGAGAATTGCCCGGTTAATTAAAGAAAAACCGGACGAAAACCGATACAAACTCACCACATGTGGACTACTCACAGAGCATGCAACCCTATAACCACACAACCAACCCGACAACCAAAACCAACACGCAAGGTCCATCAACCCTCACACTCTTACATCGCAAAGAAGACCCCAACGAGAGTACCTCGCTAAATACCATGCTCATCACCAAAATCCACTGAACCATCAAGCTGCTGCGGACACCTTTCCTGTGGCGCTACTCTTCTTTGCATTGCTCCTGAGAGCCTCCTCCACAATCGTCTTGCCAGATCCAGGGCTAGCCCTCTTCAAACGTTTGAGCAAACTGTGAATCTCAATCTCGAAGAGAATTTCATCAACCTTGTCGCGCACAGACGCCTCGTGCCTCACAGCCACATGCGAGCCGGTAACCGCAACGTCGGAACCTCCACGATCCACAGAGGCGAGCGGCTGGCTGGGCGCTGAAGGATCAGGCGCCAACATACTGACCGCCTCACCATCATCAGCCACGGGTACCACTGACACAATGGACTCAGGTGCCACCGACACAGTGGACTCAGGCGCCTCCAGTTGCTCACATGACAAACGAGAATCATGTCCCTCACACGAGGTCGCTGGCGCGTCGACCTCCATATGCTCCACAGACGGAGGCGAAGCTGGTCTCACACATAGTTGTTGAAGCTCGGGCATGACCTGCAGCACAGGGGTGACGACCTCGACGATGGCCTTATCCTCAACAGTAGCCGACACAAGGGGCAAGACAAACACCGGCGAAGAACTGGCCCCAGCACGAGGGGAGAAACAACCGAAGAGCTCCGTCCCCTCGTCTCCCACGGAACCAACACCAGAAACAACAGGAGGTCGCGGCGTCGGAGCAGTCGGCAACAAAGCCGACACGAGGGAGAGCTTGGTCAGAGTAGCCTCCGCCCGCTCCAGAAAACTCTCAACACGTGCCATCAAGCCTTGCAACATCTTGGACTGATCTGCCAGAGTGGACTGTAGCTGATCTCCACACTGATAAACTGCATGAAAACTAACCCCACTCCCACTCTGTGAATCTGTGAGCAGTTTCATCGAGAGGTACGGGACGCACATCGTCGTCGGGGTGAGCATTGGCGGCCAGGACGTGGTCTACGTGAAGCAGGACAAGTCGTCGCTGCTACCGGAGTCCGAGATCAAGGAGCACCTGGAGAAGCTAGGCGACCAGCTCTTCACCGGGACATGCCCCATGCCTCCTTCACACAGCAAGTCCAGAGATAACAAGACCAAGGTCAAGAAATTTTGTTAATTTTCTGACCATCCCAAACTGAAACTATGATTACCTCAAGCGAAATGTGCTTAAAAGAACTCCATGATTATGACTGCAGCAGGTCCCTGAGGCCTTCAACGTGTTTGATGCCCAGTTAACACAGCCGAGGGTTGAAGGAATGACTAGTCAGGTCGCATGCAAAGAGGTACACTACTATTCCAAGTTGCAACTTATCAACAGTCATGAAGCAGGTCGTCTTTGCTGATTTTCAGCTGATGCAGGGCGTGACAGTGATATACTCCAAGAGGGGAGGGGACACGGCGGCGAGGAGCCACGCCGAGTGGCTGCTCACCGTGCCGGCAAAGCCGGACGCCATCGGCTTCAAGCTTGTGCCCCTGACATCCCTTCTCAAGGGAGTGTCAGGCTTGGGCTTCCTCTCGCATGCCATAAACCTCTACCTGAGATGTAAGACCTCTATCTACTCCAACAACATTTTTGGTCTAGCAGTTTCATGGAAAATCACCAGAGGAGAGAACGTCTATGTGCAGCTAAAAATGCTTAACTATGTCACTGATCTCCAACAGACAAACCCCCGGTAGAAGATTTGAGGTACTTCCTCGACTTCCAGCACCACAGATCATGGGCCCCTGTGCTCAGTGACCTACCCCTCGCTCTGTGTTCGAACCGGCAGGGCGCGAGCCAAGCCTTGCACTTCAGCCTTGTGGGATCAAAGCTCCATGTCAACTCAAACCAGGCAAGAAACCATTCCCCTTTGCTTCAAACCATCTGCAAATCCAATGGAGATGCATGCTCACTCAACTAAATGCAGGTTATCATTCCAAACTTGCCGGTCACCGGGATGAGACTGCATCTAGAAGGCAAGAAGAACAACAGGTAGCTGTGCTATCTGCAGTTTGCTGTAGCAGTATGTTCAGTTTTCTTCTATTGGTCCCGCAAAAAAAAAAAAAAAGTTTTCTTCTATTGGAATGTTGACTGAACATCTTCATGTCATGGTCAGGCTAGGCCTCCACCTGCAGCATCTGGCGAGCACCCCAACGTTCATCAAGGGACGGCGGGACAAGCCGCCGATATGGCGCGGGTCGGAGGCGGTCTCCGACGAGCGGTACCACGAGCCGGTGCAGCGGCGGATGTTCGCCCGCGTCTGCACCGCGCCGGTGAAGTACGATCCCAACTGGTGCAGCGCGCACCGGCGGACCGCGTACGTCGTGTCCGGCGTGCAGCTGCACGTCAGGGCCCACGACTCGACCGCCGTGCTGCACCTCAGGGTCCTGTACACCGAGCTGGCAGGGTACGCCGTGGTGCAGTCCAAATGGGCGCACAACACGGCGAGGCTCTCGGGTAAAGGGAGCTTCCTGTCCAAGTCGTTAGGGGCGGCGGCGTCTTCGGGCGCCGCTGAGAGAGACCGGCAGGAACCGGCAAGAGTCAACGTCGACTCCGGCGTGTTCGCCGGAGGGCCGCCGGTGCCCGTCGGCGACCAGAAGCTGCTCAAGTTTGTTGACACGTCTCAGGTTACCATGGGGCCGCAGGACGCCCCTGGGTACTGGCTGGTCACAGGTGCAAAGCTTGATGTCGAGAAGGGGAAGATCTCACTCCATGTCAAGTTCTCACTGCTGGCTCCAGTTTCTTGACAAGCTGCTCCAAGAACTGTACAGTATCAGACTTGCTATCTTTTGTCATGCATTCTTTCAGAAATTTGTACAGGGAATCAGACCCAGGGAAATCCAATGGGCAACATTTCTATTTCTGATTGTCAGGCTGGAATGTAAATCAACGACGAGTATTGTAATGGAATTTCCAACCAAAACACCATGGTAAATAGAGGAGAGCCAATAATCATGTGAGAATAACAATATATTCACAACCTGGGCAGCGGGGGTATGGAGGAGCAGAACCAAGCAAACACTCTAGCTACATTACAGATGGGAGAAGGACGTGGAGACCCGTCCAGCCTATACAAAAGCATCAGGTGCATCGACGACAAAACGAGGGCGAGCCGTAGGGGGTTAGACCTCGCCTCAGGGCCACCTCCTCTACGGCAGAGAAGCAATCACGTCAGATCCGAGCCTACTGCCCTTTCCCCGGCTCCCAAGATTATCACAGGGTCATCTGTGCTATCATCTCAACCACAAAACTAATACGTAATGGAACGAAACAAATACAGAGCGAAATGGACTCTATGGAATAGTACGCCGCCTCAAGTTAGTGCCGCCGTCATTGGAAGTTGCGTGCCAACCCACTTCGTGTTGCGCTTCTGCACACAAGGAACAAAATTCACTGTGGGTTAGAGGAAGAAACTGTATGAAGATGTAATTTCAGGAAGAGGGTGGTAAAAGATAAAGTCTCCTTAAATTTTTTCAGTTTCACCACATAGTAGTTGAGCTTATAGGTACGACAGACTTGAGAGCTTTCTCCAGTATCAAATTTACCAAGTGGCAAAATAATTCTAAGCTTTTGTTGTAAATGTAGTTCTGTACACCTGAATAATTCACAATTTCACATGTTCTCCTCGTATATTTTTTTAGTGGCATGACATCGTAAGAGAACTAATCACTAAGAGCAAATATGGACATAAAATTGCAGGTGCAACATAACAAAACTAAGATCACTTGGTGATGGAAATATTAAACAGAAATTGCTACTAATGTCACACATGGCAAATCATCATCCCAAGAATGTCATTTGAACTATTTCAATCAGAATAAGTTCCTGAAAACGTTTAAGAATCTGTGAAGATGTACCTTCCAGGAAGCAGTTGAGAACTCCCAGACCCTTTTGAGTTACCAAGCCGCCTGGCTTTGATTTCTTGGTCCTTATCGACACGCATAGCTGCAACTTCTTTCTCCATGGCAGCAACCTCTCGCCTCATCTTTTTAGCCTCCACTTCCATGGCTTTGGTTAAGGTATCAACTTTCTTTGCTAACATCTGCAAGACAAAAGGAGATAATAAATAACTTTATAATGTCCGCATCATGTCCGCACAAACTGCATAAATAAGAAATGGTTGCATACTTCAATGGCATCATCTTTGTCCTTTAGACTTTGATCTTTTTCATGGCATGCTTTCCTCAAAGATACCACCTCCTTCTGCAACATATTATACAGGAAACCAGAGACCATTTCAATTGAGTTGCTATTTGTGGTTTCATTACTTCTCTGATCTGCATTGCTATTTGGACTTTCATTAGTTCCCTCATCCACAGTCCCTTTCCAACCATCATTCGCTTCACGATCTTTAACTGCATCTGTAGATTTGTTAAGTAAATGTGATCCATTCCCATGGACCTTTCCCCTGTCTTGTGACCTAGTTCCACCATCAAATGACTTTGAAGTTCCTTTAGCGTGTTTTAGTATCAAGCTGCTGCTAGAAGAAAGAGAGGATCTTGAATGGAAAGATGGAGATCTCCTTGTTAATAAGCCATTTGGTGAGACTTTAGACACATTATCTGCTCCGCCGAGTGATAACCGACGGGAAGGACCGTTGCTGAAACTCTTCCCTTCAGTAGGCGGTCGACTAGAGCCACTTGGTGGCCCTCGCAGTCCATCTTCCAAAACTTTCAGGCGCAACTGGTATTTTTCCTGAGTTTATGAAGAACTAACAAGTTTAGCCTGTCTGAACAATTCCCTTAACAAGTTCTAGCTCACACTGAATTAAAACAGAACGGTTTGCAAACCTTAAGTTGAGCTTCAGACCGTGCTGTTCGTTCTGCAACAGCAAGCTTATCACGAAGTTGTTGCATTTCACCCTGCAGAAACCCCCCAAAAAAGGTAATTACAGGTTGCCACATATGATTTCAATAAAAGAGCCAGCAGGCAAAACGTTTAACTTCACCAAGAACAAGCATATGCCTGCATCTAAGCAAACAATGCACATCAATAACAGAAAGGCATAAATAAATCCTACTAGTCTCACCTGCATGAATCTGCGCTCTTCAAGCCACTGTTTAACTGGCATCACTTTATCATTAGAATCTTTCCACTCATTTGCTACCACCACAGCAACCCTATTTGCTGTAACTTTCGCACGAGCAAGTTCACGGTCAAGTGTTTTTCTTTCGTCCTGACAAAATCATGAACATAACTAGGTATCAGCCAATTAATATTTGATGGCAAAGGCAACAAATTAAGGGTAGTTTGTTACATTCATCTCCTGCACTTTGCGCTGGTAATCTCTAACAGCATTGGCAGCTGCACCACCTGCAAGAACAGACTCTTCCAGCTCCCTCACAGTTTGACTAAGCTTTTCAACTTCTGCAACCTTTTGGCGATGCAACTTATCCAATATCTTATTTTCTTCCTGCAATGCATAAAGTAAACAATTCAGCATTTTCATAGCTCTATTGCTATATGTTGGAAGTTATTTACTCCAGATGGCCAAGAATACACTACATGCACCCACATACATGACAGATCTCAATTTGCTTCATCAAATCTTGGTTCTTGTTTTGCAAGTCATCAACCATAGCAGCTTTTGCAATTGCTATTTGCACAGTCCTTTCTGCTTCCAGTAGTGCTGCCTCTTTTTGTTTTGTTAGTCGATCCAAGGCTCTATTATCCTCCTGGAGCTTTGCAATCTGAAATCAACCAAGTCAATTTCATAGTTTATCATCTCTTTTGTTCATGTGAATACATGACTACTGGAAAGTTGCAATTAGATACTCCCTCCATATCACAAATAAGTGACATTTTGGACGTTGACACAGCCTTCGAGATGTAATTTTGTCCACTAACTCCTATTGTAATATATGTATAAAAGACAAGAAAAATATAGTGCTCTAGAAATACCTTTCGAGACAATTTACACATGATTTTCAAATTTCCAATATGAATAATTAAAATGATATTCGCAGTCAAGGTTCAAAAAAAATCACTGGAGACATGTCCAAAACATCACTTATTTGTGACAAGGAGTAACCATCTAGGTGCATTGGAGGATGAAGATTGTGGGCTGTTAGGGAGACATTATAAATTCATGACAAACACAAAAATAGAAGGGGGGATATATGAAGTAAAAGTAGAACCTCTTGCCGAGATAGCTTTAGCTCTGCTTCAAGTGGGGCAAGAATGGCTTCAATTGGCGGCATGTCATCATCCTTTTGAGCTGCATGCACTCTTCGCAAAGTAGCTTCTGCCGCAAACTGAGCAGCCATTGCAGCCTTTTTCTCGTCATTTATCTTCTTGACTTCTAGATTCTACAAGTTTTATTCTCTATATTAAAGCACAATCAAAAGACAGAGAATAGCAAAAGATAAGACATAAATCATAAGACAGTACTTTGTTATCTAGGTGATATTCTGTCAACTTGAGCTTCTCGTCCATCCTCTCCAGCTCATCTGTAAGCTGCCACACAAGATTACAGTCATGTTAATCAGAGAAAGTAGGTAATCATCGTCAGGTTTATGGTTAATAAAAAATAATTAGTATCAACAAGTAATTCAGCGTTTTAACTTATGAACTTACACGAAACAGAAAAAATATTCAGTATAATATGAGCTGCAATAACTTATACTCAAACTTGTTTTCTAATTCATAGTTCTCTAGTCAGAGGATTTCAAGCCCTAAGTTTCAATCCATAATGATAGGTTGACAACAAACAAGTGAAATTCAATATAGGTATACACAAGCATTTTAAGTTCTTCGACGCCAATTTATAATAAGAACTCATTGTCCACCAAAAAATATGCAATCATCGATAGTGATTCACATAAAATAAAAGGACTACTAGTGCATTATGACATTCGAATGGTCAAGAAAATGAAAATAATAATCAATAGCACATCATAAATATTTTATATTTCAAAGTTTGTTAACATGAAAGCAGGATATAGTATGCCAATGCACAAATATATAAGCTCCTCTACCTTATCTATGGACCATGGAATGTATTGAAACCCAAGAGTGGAAGAAAGCTGTATTATTCAAGTGCAACTGAAGAACTCAATTCGTGAAAAGCCATGCTACCATATTTGACCAATTAACTCTTGACGCCAAAAAAAAATATTGATAAAAGAATAACAGAGAGCGAAAGTAAGCTATAAGCATACAGTAACCCAGTCATAGTAATCCTAAGAGTTGGCAACAAGAGCCATTAGGCCCTGTTTGGTTCGGCTGTGGATTTCTAAAAGCAGCTGTGAAAAATCTGCTGCGGAAAAACAGCTGTGGAAAATCTGATGTAAAAAATATGTAGGTCATTTGGCAAACCAGCTGATACAGCCTTTTCAGATTTTGGCCCGCAGCGGAATCAGATTTTGGAAAGCACGTCCTGGGCTGATTCTGCTTTTGGTTCAGATTTTGGCAGCGGATTTCTGGAATCGGATTCTGCTGGGTTCGCCCTTTGGTTCAGATTCTGCTGCGCGGCAGCGGAATCTGTCGATAAAAGCTGAACCAAACAGGGCCTATGTCACAAGAAAAGAAAAGCCAGGCACCTCCTATACAACAGTTTGGCAGCATAAGTCCCCGGTTAGCAGAATGATTTCATTGTTGTTGAGCATCTAAACCCATTCACATTCAGTCCTTGCAAATCTAAAAATCTAGTTTGATAACCTAGCACACGGTATATCGAAATGAACCAGAATTCAGTGACAGCACACGCAGCAAGAGCCATGAATTAGCATACTGAAGTGTCCATTCTAAATAAATACAAGACCAGCAAAAAAACGAACAGCTTTATCTTTTTACCACAGGTGCTTCTGGCATTGCTTAAGAATGAAGTCATGGAAATTTGGTAGAGTTGAGCACCGAAATACCACAAGTACAGCCCAGAAAAATACAAGGCACAGGACCACTAAAAAATATGAAGCATGAAAAACAAATGGCTATATTCCATTGCTAAGAACAAGATTAAAGATGGCTGTAGAAACACAAACACCTCCTATACGACAGTTGACAGCATAGGTCCCCACTTAGCAAATCGACTTCATTGCTGCTGAACACCTAAACCCATCGTTGCAAAACTAAAATTTTGGTTTGATAATCTAGCATTCAGTGGGCCAAAATGGACCATAATGCAATGACAGTACAAGGTACCTCAACACCGCAACAAGAGGCTAGAGCCATGCAATTAGCATACTGAAGTGCCCATTCTAACTAATAACCTAACCGAATTTGGCACTTCCCCGCAATCCCTGACATCAATTCCAGCCTAAAATAGCAGATACCGCACCTCCGTACCACAAAATCCCAAGAGCAATCGGCAATTTACCTCCTCCACGGCCTTCTCCCGCGCCCTCTCGGACAGCCGCAGCGCGCGTATCTCCGTGTGCGCCTCCCCGAGCTCCCGCTCCTTGTCTGGCACCACAAACCAGCAAAACAGTCAGACCCTATCGAAAACACCGGAGCGAAACGGCAGGGGCAGATCAGCAGCTCACCCCTGAGCTCGTTCTCGAGGCGGGTGAGCTCGACCCGGACGGGATCCGAGCCGTGCATGAGCGCCATGAGCTCGTCGGCGTCGAGGCTGGCCCGCACGGCGCCCCTCCGCCGCGAGAAGCCCCTGGGCGCCGCCACATTCCCCTCCTCGCCGCCGTCGGCCATCTCAGATCTGAGCCCCGGCGGGCCGCCCCGGCATGCAGGGTCCGCCGCGCCCCCCGCGTCGGAGGGAGCCCTCGCCCCGCCGCGCCGGCGAGCCTCCCCCGCCCTAAGCGGCGAGCTCGGGGAGCGCCCCTGCCGCGCGCCGGGATCGGGGAAACCCTAGCTGAGCTCCGGCGCTTGCTCCTCCTCTTCCCCCCGCGTCACTGTGCGTGTGCTGTCTGCTGTGCGTGTCTCGCTTTTAGTAGTTGCGGTTGTCTTGCTCTTAAGTGGCGCGTTTAAAAAACTCGGGGCAGGGGAGGTCGGGGGGAGGGGCTTTTTGGATTATCTTAGTAGTACTCCCTCCGTTCCTAAATATAAGTCTTTCTAGAGATTCCACCAAGTGACTACATACGGAGCAAAATGAGTGAATCGACACTCTAAAATATGTCTACATACATCCGTATGTTGCATTCCATTTGAAATGTCTAAAAAGACTTATATTTAGGAACGGAGGGAGTATAAGCGTGTCGGGTTTTGAGAGCGATTAGTGGCTTGATTTCTTTTTCATGGAGGAGGATTAGGGTGGTTCACAATGCTATTTTTAGAGACGGAGATGGAGTGTATTGTTACTCAAGTGTCTCCCTCTCTATTGAGCCTTTGTACTTTATTTATTTTTTAGTTTTTTATTTAGGATTTTTGTACCTTAGGTTTCTTTTGAATGGGTGTATTTATATCTTAAAAAAACACTTTGAATATGGAGGGCAACACATGGTAACTTTGGCGGTGGTGCTCTGCGAGCACAAGTCTCGAGCTTAGGTGTGAAGATCATCCGTTTGGACTTGGATGGTTGCACCTGGCAAAGCGATGTTTACGCATCACGTCCTTTGTTGAACAGTTGAAGGTGTTGTTTTCGAGTTTGCTCAGATGTGCATTTCAGGGTGAAGACCTAATATATGATCCTCGGTGGTGGGCCCGGCGACGACTGACGCCTATGACAGCTTCATTCCTAGGGGATTGCTTTTGGAAAACGTTTCCCGTGGCCCGTGTGTTGCCAAGGACGATGGATGGTGTTCCCTTGCAAGTCGCTCATCTGGTCGACTCTCTTTGTTTTTCCTTATTTTTCTAATTTTCTTGGCTTTGTGCATCCTTGATGTCTTGATTTAGTCTTGATATTTTGTCGTCATGTAAGGTAGGTGTAATATGGAAGAAAAATATCACCCTCCCACCCTGCACCCGCGTGCGACGAGGAGGGCAGCCCTAGCAGATGTAGCCAGGTAGTCCCTACACCATGTCTCCTCTCCTTCGCTGCGGCCAGAGGGCGCGGTTGGGACCGGACGCCGGCACCGGCGACGAGGTCTACTCGTCTTCCCCCATGGCTGGCTCGACGCAGGACATTGTCATGGTGATGGGGACTGCTATGTGGTCGCGCGCCAAAGCTTGAAGGGGCAACAGTGTGCCCGTGATGCAACGGGGAGCCTGGAGGTGGTCAAGGTGGTGCATGCCTGACGGGTTGGTGTCGGCGGGCGCAACAGGCTTCGGCGGCGGCGGCTGGCCAGGTTTGGACAGACGGGTGACGCGAGCTACGGCGGCTTGGGCTGTTAGCTGTTGCCTTGGCGGTGGTCGAGGACAATGGTGCCCTAATGTTGGTTGGTCATGGCGACCTTGTGGCATGTGGCTGGCATAGTCCGGGTCTCCGCCTCTCTCTATGGGTGCATGGATCATGGTTTGACGGTGAGTTGGCAGTCCTCGGTGGTTATTGTGGGGGCTAGCGCTAGTATGGGGGCTTGGAGGTGGTGGTGGTCGGCGCGAGCAACGTTGCCCGTCGACCGGACGTGCCAGTTCCTAGGAAGCCCCTGTTGAGATCTGGATGGTCAGATCTGACGGGGCGATGCATGACACTCCCTCTGGTGGTGCTACCAGGAGGTGGCTAGCGGTGCGAGTCTGGTGTAGGACGCCCCTGCCCAGGACAGGCTTTTCCACTCTCGCAATCCAGTGTTGGCTGGGCAGCCATGGCGGCGGTCCTGGATGGCAATGCCCCCTCCGGCAGGCCAAGTGATGGGCCATGAAGGTTGTTGGTGAGGTATTTTGCCTCCACTTCGGGGTGACATTCATGTGTTTTGACATCAGCGGGAGGTTTGGAGTGAAGGAAATATGCCCTAGAGGCAATAATAAAGTTATTATTTATTTTCTTATATCATGATAAATGTTTATTATTCATGCTAGAATTGTATTAACCGGAAATATAATACATGTGTGAATACATAGACAAACAGAGTGTCACTAGTATGCCTCTACTTGACTAGCTCGTTGATCAAAGATGGTTATGTTTCCTAACCATAGACATGAGTTGTCATTTGATTAACGGGATCACATCATTAGGAGAATGATGTGATTGACTTGACCCATTCCGTTAGCTTAGCACTTGATCGTTTAGTTTGTTTCTATTGCTTTCTTCATGACTTATACATGTTCCTATGACTATGAGATTATGCAACTCCAGTTTACCGGAGAAACACTTTGTGTGCCACCAAACGTCACAACGTAACTGGGATATTATAAAGGTGCTCTATAGGTGTCTCCGAAGGTACTTGTTGGGTTGGCGTATTTCGAGATTAGGATTTGTCACTTCGATTGTCGGAGAGGTATCTCTGGGCCCACTCGGTAATGCACATCACTCTAAACCTTGCAAGCATTGCAACTAATGAATTAGTTGCGGGATGATGTATTACGGAACGAGTAAAAAGACTTGCTGGTAATGAGATTGAACTAGGTATTGAGATACCGACGATCGAATCTCGGGCAAGTAACATACCGATGACAAAGAGAACAACGTATGTTGTTATGCGATTTGACCGATAAAGATCTTCGTAGAATATGTAGGAGCCAATATGAGCATCCAGGTTCCGCTATTGGTTATTGACCGGAGACGTGTCTCGGTCATGTCTACATAGTTCTCGAACCCGCAGGGTCCGCACGCTTAAAGTTCGATGACGGTTATATTATGAGTTTATGGGTTTTGATGTACCGAAGGTAGTTCGGAGTCCCGGATGAGATCGGGGACATGATGAGGAGTCTCGAAATGATCGAGACATAAAGATTGATATATTGGACGACTATATTCGGACATCGGAAAGGTTCCAAGTGATTCGGGTATTTATCGGAGTACCGGGGAGTTACGGGAATTCGCCGGGGAGTGTATGGGCCTTATTGGGCTTTAGGAGAAAGAGAGAGAGGCAGCCCCGCCCCCCAAGGCCTGGTCCGAATTGGACTAGGGGGAAGGGTTGCGCCCCCTCCTTCCTTCTCTTATCTTTTTCATTTCCTTCTCTCCTACTCCTACTACTTGGAAGGGCTCCTAGTTCTACTAGGAAAGGGGGAATCCTACTCCCGGTGGGAGTAGGACTCCCCTAGGGCGTGCCATAAAGAGGGCCGGCCCTCCCCTCCTCCACTCCTTTATATACGTGGCCAGGGGGCATCCCATAGACACAACAATTGATCTCTTGATCTCTTAGTCGTGTGTGGTGCCCCCCTCCATCATAATCCACCTCGATCATATCGTAGCGGTGCTTAGGCGAAGCCCCGCGTCGGTAGAACATCATCATCGTCACCACGTCGTCGTGCTGACGAAACTCTCCCTCAACACTCGGCTGGATCGGAGTTCGAGGGACGTCATCGAGTTGAACGTGTGCAGAACTCGGAGGTGTCATGCGTTCGGTACTTGATCGGTCGGATCGTGAAGATGTACGACTACATCAACCGCATTGTGCTAATGCTTCCGCTTTCAGTCTATGAGGGTACGTAGACACACTCTCCCCTCTCGTTGCTATGCATCACCATGATCTTGCCTGTGCGTAAGAATTTTTTTGAATTTACTACGTTCCCCAACAGTGGCATCCGAGCCTGGTTTTATGCGTAGATGTCATATGCATGAGTAGAACACAAGTGAGTTGTGGGCGATATAAGTCATACTGCTTACCAGTATGTCATACTTTGGTTCGGCGGTATTGTTGGATGAAGCGGCCCGGACTGACATTACGCGTACGCTTACGCGAGACTGGTTCTACCGACGTGCTTTGCACACAGGTGGCTGGCGGGTGTCAGTTTCTCCAACTTTAGTTGAACCGAGTGTGGCTACGCCCGGTCCTTGCGAAGGTTAAAATAACACCAACTTGACAAACTATCGTTGTGGTTTTGATGCGTAGGTAAGAACGGTTCTTGCTAAGCCCGTAGCAGCCGCGTAAAATTTGCAACAACAAAGTAGAGGACGTCTAACTTGTTTTTGCAGGGCATGTTGTGATGTGATATGGTCAAGACATGATGCTAAATTTTATTGTATGAGATGATCATGTTTTGTAACCGAGTTATCGGCAACTGGCAGAAGCCATATGGTTGTCGCTTTATTGTATGCAATGCAATCGCCCTGTAATGCTTTACTTTATCACTAAGCGGTAGCGATAGTCGTAGAAGCATAAGATTGGCGAGACGACAACTATGCTACGATGGAGATCAAGGTGTCGCGCCGGTGATGATGGTGATCATGACGGTGCTTCGGAGATGGAGATCACAAGCACAAGATGATGATGGTCATATCATATCACTTATATTAATTGCATGTGATGTTTATATTTTATGCATCTTATCTTGCTTTGATTGACGGTAGCATTATAAGATGATCCCTCACTAAATTATCAAAGTATAAAGTGTTCTCCCTGAGCATGCACCGTTGCGAAAGTTCTTCGTGCTGAGACACCACGTGATGATCGGGTGTGATAGGCTCTGCGTTCAAATACAACGGGTGCAAAACAGTTGCACACGCGGAATACTCAGGTTAAACTTGACGAGCCTAGCATATAACAGATATGGCCTCGGAACACTGAGACTGAAAGGTCGAGCGTGAATCATATAGTAGATATGATCAACATAGTGATGTTCACCATTGAAACTACTCCATCTCACGTGATGATCGGGCATGGTTTAGTTGATATGGATCACGTGATCACTTAGAGGATTAGAGAGATGTCTATCTAAGTGGGAGTTCTTAAGTAATATGATTAATTGAACTTAAATTTATCATGAACTTAGTCCTGGTAGTATTAGCATATCTATGTTGTAGATCAATAGCTCGCATTTAGCTCCCCTGTTTTATTTATGATATGTTCCTAGAGAAAACTAAGTTGCAAGATGTTAGTAGCAATGATGCGGATTGGATCCGTGATCTGAGGTTTATCCTCATTGCTGCACAGAAGAATTATGTTCTTGATGCACCGCTAGGTGACAAACCTATTGCAGGAGCAGATGCAGATGTTATGAATGTTTGACTAGCTCAATATGATGACTACTTGATAGTTTAGTGCACCATGCTTAAACGGCTTAGAATTGGGACTTCAAAGACGTTTTGAATGTCATGGATCATATGAGATGTTCCAGGAGTTGAAGTTAATATTTCAAGCAAATACCCGAGTTGAGAGATATGAAGTCTCCAACAAGTTCTATAGCTAAAAGATGGAGGAGAATAGCTCAAGCAGTAAGCATGTGTTCAGATTGTCTGGGTACTACAATCGCTTGAATCAAGTGGGAGTTAATCTTCCAGATAAAATAGTGATTGACAGAATTCTCTAGTCACCATCACCAAGTTAGTAGAACTTCGTGATGAACTATAATATGCAAGGGATAACGGAAACGATTCTCAAGCTCTTCGTGATGCTGAAATCGACGAAGGTAGAAATCAAGAAAAGCATCAAGTGTTGATGGTAAACAAAACCACTAGTTTCAAGTAAATGGACAAAGGGAAGAAAGGGGAACTTCAAGAAGAACGGCAAGCAAGTTGCTGCTCAAGTGAAAAAACCCAAGTCTGGACCTAAGCCTGAAACTGAGTGCTTCTACTGCAAAGGGACTGGTCACTGGAAGCGGAACTACCTCAAGTAATTGGCGGATAAGAAGGATGGCAAAGTGAACATAGGTATATTTGATATACATGTTATTGATGTGTACTTTACTAGTGTTTATAGCAACCCCTCAGTATTTGATACTAGTTCAGTTGCTAAGAATAGTAACTCGAAACGGGAGTTGCAAAATAAATAGAGACTAGTTAAGGGTGAAGTGACGATGTATGTTGGAAGTGGTTCCAAGATTGATATGATCATCATCGCACACTCCCTATACTTTCGGGATTAGTGTTGAACCTAAATAAATGTTATTTGGTGTTTGCGTTGAGCATAAATATGATTGGATCATGCTTATTGCAGTACGGTTATTCATGTAAGTTAGAGAATAATTGTTGTTCTGTTTACATGAATAAAACCTTCTATGGTCATACACCCAATGAAAATGGTTTGTTGGATCTCGATCATGGTGATACACATTTTCATAATATTGAAGCCAAAAGATGCAAAGTTAATAATGATAGTGCAACTTATTTGTGGCACTGCCGTTTAGGCCATATTGGTGTAAAGCGCATGAAGAAAATCCATATTGATGGGCTTTTGAAATCACTTGATTATGAATCAGTTGATGCTTGTGAACCATGCCTCATGGGTAAGATGACTAAGACTCCGTTCTCCGGAACAATGGAGCGAGCAACAGATTTGTTGGAAATCATACATACTGATGTATGTGTTCCGATGAATATTGAGGCTCGCAGCAGGTATCATTATTTTCTGATCTTCACAGATGATTTGAGCAGATATGAGTATATCTACTGGATGAAACACAAGTCTGAAACACTTGAAAAGTTCAAAGAATTTCAGAGTGAAGTGGAGAATCATCGTAACAAAAATAAAAGTTTCTACGATATGATCGCAGAAGTAAAATATTTGAGTTACGAGTTTGGCCTTCAGTTAAAATGATGTGAAATAGTTTCACTACTCATGCCACCTGGAACACCACAGTGTAATAGTGTGTCCGACGTAGTAACCGTACTTTATTATATATGCTGTGATCTATGATGTCTCTTACCAATTTACCACTATCGTTTTGGGCTTATGCATTAGAGACAGCTACATTCACGTTAAATAGGGCACCATCTAAATCCGTTGAGACGACACCATATGAACTATGGTTTGGCAAGAAACCTAAGCTGTCGTTTCTTAAAGTTTGAGGTTGCAATGCTTATGTGAAAAAGTTTCAACCCGATAAGCTCAAACCCAAATCGGAGAAGTGCGTCTTCATAGGAGACCCAAAAGAAAATGTTGGGTACACCTTCTATCACAGATCCGAAGGCAAGATATTCATTGCTGAGAATGGATCTTTTCTAGAAAAGGAGTTTCTCTCGAAAGAAGTGAGTGGGAGGGAAGTAGAACTTGATGAGGTAATTGTACCTCTCCCTTATTGGAAAGTAGTTCATCACAGAAATCTGTTTCTGTGACTACTACACCAATTAGTGAGGAAGCTAATGATGATGATCATGTAACTTTAGATCAAATTACTACCGAACCTCGTAGGTAAACCAGAGTGAGATCCGCACCAATGTGGTACGGTAATCCTGTTCTGGAGGTCATATTACTTGACCATGACGAACCTACGAACTATGAGGAAGCAATGATGAGCCCAGATTCCGCGAAATGGCTTGAGGCCATGAAATCTGAGATGAGATCCATGTATAAGAACAAAGTATGGACTTTGATTGACTTGCCCAAAGATCGGCGAGCCATTGAGATTAAATGGATCTTCAAGAGGAAGACGGACGCTGATAGTAGTGTTATTATCTACAAAGCTAGAATTGTCGCAAAAGGTTTTCGACAAGTTCAAGGTGTTGACTGCGATTAGAGTTTCTCACTCGTATCTATGCTTAAGTCTGTCCGAATCATGTTAGCAATTGCCACATTTTATGAAATCTGGCAAATGGATAAACAAAACTACATTCCTTAATGGATCTATTAAAGACGAGTTGTATGTGACGCAACAAGAAAGTTTTGTCAATCCTAAAGGTGCTAACAAAATATGCAAGCTCCAGCGATCCATCTATGGACTGGTGCAAGCATCTCGGAGTTGGAATATACGCTTTGATAAGTTGATCAAAGCATATAGTTTTATACGGACTTGTGGTGAAGCCTGTATTTACAAGAAAGTGAGTGGAAGCACTACAACATTTCTTATAAGTACATGTGAATGACATATTGTTGATCGGAGATAATGTAAAATTATTCTGCAAAGCATAAAGGAGTGTTTGAAAGGAGTTTTTCAAAGAAAAACCTCGATGAAGCTGCTTACATATTAAGCATCAAGATCTATAGAGATAGATCAAGATGCTTGATAAGTTTTTTCAATGAGTACATACCTTGACAAGATTTTGAAGTAGTTCAAAATGGAACAGTCAAAGAAAGAGTTTTTGGCTGTGTTACAAGGTGTGAAATTGAGTAAGACTCAAAGCCCGACCACAGCAGAAGATAGAAAGAGAATGAAAGTCATTCCCTATGCCTCAGCCATAGGTTCTATAAAGTATGACATGTTGTGTACCAGATCTATTGTATACCCTACACTGTTTTTTTAGCAAGGGAGTACAATAGTGATCTAGGAGTAGATCACTGGACAACGGTCAAAATTATCCTCAGTGGAATAAGGATATGTTTCTCGATTATGGAGGTGACAAAAGGTTCATCGTAAAGGGTTACGTCGATGCAAATTTTGACACTAATCCAGATGAATCTAAGTCTCAATCTAGATACATTTTGAAAGTGGGAGCAATTAGCTAGAGTAGCTCCGTGCAGAGCATTGTTGACATAGAAATTTGCAAAATACTTACGGATCTGAATGTGGCAGGCCCGTTGACTAAACTTCTCTCACAAGCAAAACATAATCACACCTTAGTACTCTTTGGGTGTTAATCACATAGCAATGTCAACTAGATTATTGACTCTAGTAAACCCTTTGGGTGTTGGTCACATGTCGATGTGAACTATGAGTGTTAATCACATGGTGATATGAACTATTGGTATTAAATCACATGGCGATGTGAACTAGATTATTGACTCTAGTGCAAGTGGGAGACTGAAGGAAATATGCCCTAGAGGCAATAATAAAGTTATTATTTATTTCCTTATATCATGATAAATGTTTATTATTCATGCTAGAATTGTATTAACCGGAAACATAATACATGTGTGAATACATGGACAAACAAAATGTCACTAGTATGCCTCTACTTGACTAGCTCGTTGATCAAAGATGGTTATGTTTCCTAACCATCGACATGAGTTGTCATTTGATTAACAGGATCACATCATTAGGAGAATGATGTGATTGACTTGACCCATTTCATTAGCTTAGCACTTGATCGTTTAGTTTGTTGCTATTGATTTCTTCATGACTTATACATGTTCCTATGACTATGAGATTATGCAACTCCCATTTACCGGAGGAACACTTTGTGTGCCACCAAACGTCACAACGTAACTGGGTGATTATAAAGGTGCTCTACAGGTGTCTCCGAAGGTACTTGTTGGGTTGGCGTATTTCGAGATTAGGATTTGTCACTCCGATTGTCGGAGAGGTATCTCTGGGCCCACTCGGTAATGCACATCACTATAAGCCTTGCAAGCATTGCAACTAATGAATTAGTTGCGGGATGATGTATTATGGAACGAGTAAAGAGACTTGCCGGTAATGAGATTGAACTAGGTATTGAGATACCGACGATCGAATCTCGGGCAAGTAACATACCGATGACAAAGGGAACAATGTATGTTGTTATGCGGTTTGACCGATAAAGATCTTCGTAGAATATGTAGGAGCCAATATGAGCATCCAGGTTCTGCTATTGGTTATTGACCGGAGATGTGTCTCGGTCATGTGTACATAGTTCTCGAACCCGTAGGGTCCGCACGCTTAAAGTTCGATGACGGTTATATTATGAGTTTATGTGTTTTGATGTACCGAAGGTAGTTCGGAGTCCCAGATGAGATCGGGAACATGACGAGGAGTCTCGAAATGATCGAGACGTAAAGATTGATATATTGGACGACTATATTCGGATATCGGAAAGGTTCCGAGTGATTCGGGTATTTATCGGAGTACCGGGGAGTTACGGGAATTCGCCGGGGAGTGTATGGCCCTTATTGGGCTTTAGGGGAAAGAGAGAGAGGCAGACCACGCGCCCCCCAAGGCCTGGTCCGAATTGGACTAGGGGGAAGGGCTGCGCCCCCTCCTTCCTTCTCTTCTCTTTTTCCTTTCCTTCTCTCCTACTCCTACTACTTGGAAGGGCTCTTAGTTCTACTAGGAAAGGGGGAATCCTACTCCCGGTGGGAGTAGGACTCCCCTAGAGCGCGCCATAGAGAGGGCCGGCCCTCCCCTCCTCCACTCCTTTATATACGTGGCCAGGGGGCACCCCTTAGACACAACAATTGATCTCTTAATCTCTTAGCCGTGTGCGGTGCCCCCCTTCATCATAATCCACCTCGATCATATCGTAGTGGTGCTTAGGCGAAGCCCTGCATCGGTAGAACATGATCATCGTCACCACGCCGTCGTGCTGACGAAACTCTCCCTCAACACTCGGCTGGATCGGAGTTCGAGGGACGTCATCGAGTTGAACGTGTGCAGAACTCGGAGGTGTTGTGCGTTCGGTACTTGATCGGTCGGATCGTGAAGACGTACGACTACATCAACCGCGTTGTGCTAACGCTTCCGCTTTCGGTCTACGAGGGTACGTAGGCACACTCTCCCCTCTCGTTGCTATGCATCACCATGATCTTGCGTGTGCGTAGGAATTTTTTTGAGTAACTACGTTCCCCAATATGGAGTAGGATGCCAGGGTGGCGGTGTACCCAATGTCTAATGTCTGCATCGATAATATGCCAATATTTCTTGAAAAAAATTGCATGTAGTCCATCAGGAATAGGCACCTTTAGATCCCATACATTAATTTATTATTCATATTATCCTTATTATAAGGTGCTATCAAATAATTATTCATCTATCTTGGACCGGATTTTTGGTAGAATAGAGGGGTTTGTTCTACACTTCAGAGGTAATCCAGCCATACCTTTTAACCAATTCCCACTGTCATCTTTCAATCTTTTATGAAGTTTCTCTTTCTTCTAGCAGACAGAAAGGCTTGAAAGGAAGTTGTGTTGCGGTCATCACTTTTTCTACCAAGGTGCATGAGACAATGATCAGAATGGTTGTACTTCATATTTTTTCAATGCTGCATTGAGGAAGATTGTCGTCCATGCATCATTAACAAGTCCCTGTCAAACCTCTCTCCGATTCACCTCTATGCCACCCTCTATCAGATTGAATACTTTGGATTTGAGATCACTTCATGCATGTCTCACTCGCGGATATTCGTGGTGACATTGAACTATCTAGGTGAAATTAGAGTTAGATTTATGTGAATCATATGGTGTTGTTGGAGTACGATCTCTAGAGCTATTCGTGACACTTTGGTATGGTTCAATAGATTGAGTGAAAACACAACTTTGAGACGGTTTACTACCTACGTGATTTCATTCTACTTTCTCTGATAGAAATAAAGACTTTGGAGTGATTTTTTGCCTCACTTTGAGGGATTATTATATGATTCAGTTATGTTAGTAATGCTAAGAGATTGCACTAGTGAAAGTATGAACCCAATGCCTTATTTCCAAGCATTGCAATAACGTTTGTGCTCACTTTTATCACTTGCTACCCTGTTGTTTATGTCCTTTCAAATTACAAAAACCTATATCTACTATCCATACTTGTATCACCATCTCTTCGCCGAACTAGTGCACCTATACAATTTACAATTGTATTGGGTGTGTTGGATACACAAGGAATTTCTTGTATTTGATTGCATGGTTGTTTGATAGAGACCATATTCATCCTACACCTCCCACGGATTGATAAACTTTAGGTCATCCACTTGAGAAAAAATTGCCCCTGTCCTACAGAACTCTACGCTTGGAGACCCAACAAAGTCTAAAAGAATAAAGTTGTGTAGTAGACATCAAACCCCAAGTCGTGCAGCTTAGAATCACCAATGTCGCTCTGGAGTCTTGCATGTACTGAGATGGACGTGGATTCCAGCCTTATTTCTTGTGCAAGAACTATATTTCATTATGGTCACCTAACAAAATCCATGGGAGATGAAGATTTTGGTGTAGCTGTCTCATATGGTTCCACGTCAGGTGCTTGTTCTCCCAATGAAATTCCTCGTACATCCCCATCAAATGCCAAATACTATTATTCTTTTCCCTAACCAGGCGTGTTTAGATCCACTATACTAAATATTGCTTTTCTTTTTTTTACTTCATCCTCATTATAAGGTGCCTTCAAAACTTATTCATTTGTTCTGTAACTTCAGACTAAACTTTTTGTGGAATAGAGGGTCTGTTTGCTGCAATTCATACATAAACAAATGAGTAAAACAGTTTAGTATATGGCGGTTTAATCCAGCCATCCCTTCTAACCAATTTCCACTATCAACTTTCAATCTTTTTATGAAGTTCCTCTTTCTTCTAGCAGATGCCAAGGCCTGAAAGAGAGCGGTGTTGCGGTCACCACTTTGCAGCCAAGTCGCATGAGACCTTTGCGTAACTTGAATTTCTTCTAACTCCAGTGGGTATTCATTCATCTCTGCAACTTCTTTTTTCTTTGTATCATTTTCATCATTCATTGCCCTAACTAAACCTTTTCCAACTCTTTGTGCCTTACGGAGTCTCTTCCTTGGCTTCTTCTGTACTCGCTCATCTCAATCATGGGATTTTGTGTGCATTTTATTCAGCTTCTTATAGATATATGTGACGTTCGGGCCAGCCCCAACCTTAGATCAGGCCTTTAGCACAATCACGTTAAAGTTGTCTTCCCTTAACCATTGTGCCTCGGACCTGCTTTGATGTACATTATTTAATGCTTCACATTGGTTATAATTTTCAGTATTTACGTCATCCTCTATAAGGTGCCATCAAAATATTACTCATATGTTTGTAACTTTGGACTAAATTTTCTGTCGAATAGAGGGGTTTGCTTGTTGCACTTCACACGTAAGCAAATGAGTAAAATAGTTTTCTATGTGAGGGTTTAACCCATCAATACCTTCTAACCAATTCTCACGCCCATCTTTCAATCTTTTCACGGAATTCCTCTTTCTTCTATTGGACGCAAAGGCCTGAAAGAGAGCGGTGTTGTAGTCACCACTTTGCAGCCAAGTCGCATGAGACCTTTGCATAACTTGACTTTCTTCCAACTCTAGTAGGTATTCAATCAGTTATGCAAGTTCTGTTTTCTTTGTATCATTTTTGTCATTCATCGGCCATGACATGGCCTTTTTCAGGTCTCTTTGTGCCTTACAAAGTCTCTTCTTTGGCTTTTTTAGCACTCGACAATGGAATTCAGTGTGCATCTTATTCAGCTTCTCATAGATACATGTGAAGACTGGGTCAGCCCAAACCTTAGACAAGGCCTCTAGAATAGTCGCGTTAAAGCTCTCTTCCTTTAATCACCATAGCTTGAACCTGTTTTGTTGTCCACTGTTTGGTACTTCAGGTTGGTTATAACATCAATATTTATACACAAGGGGCGATGATCATAATGGTTTTACTCCATATTTCAAATGCCGCATTGTGGAAGAGTGTCGTCCATGCATCATTAACAAGTCTCATGTCCAACCTTGCTCTATTTCGTCCTCTATGCCATGTGAAGGGGTCCCCAATAACCCCAAGTCGCGCAGCTCGCAATCATCGATAGCTCTTTGGAACGCTTGCATATACCGAGATGGACGTGGAATCCCGCCTTCTTTATCACTCAAGAACTATATTTCGTTAAGGTTGCCTAACAAAATCCATAGGCGATCAAGACTTTGATGTAGCTGTCTCATACGGTATCATGCCAGATGCTTGTTCTCCCAATGAAATTTCCCGTACATCTCTATCAAGCCCCAGACACTATTATTTTTTCCTCAATCAGATGCTTTTAGATACCCCGTACTAAATGCTGGATTTTCACACCATCCTCATTATAAGGTGCCATAAAAAAATTACTCATCTATTTTGTAACTTTGGACTGAATTTTTGCCGAATAGAGGGGTTTGCTTGCTGCAATTCACACGTAAGTAAAATAGTTTTCTATATGAGGGTTTAATCCAGCCATACCTTCTAACCAATTCTCATTGCCATCTCTCAATCTTTTAACGGAGTTTCTCGTTCTTCTAGTAGACGCAAAGGCCTGAAAGAAAGCAGTGTTGAGGTCACCACTTTTCAGTCAAGTCGCACGCGACCTTTTCATAACTTGAATTTCTTCGAACCCCATTAGGTATTCAATCAGTTTTGCAAGTTTTGTTTTCTCTTCGTTTTCTTTTTTAACACCCGCTAATCCCAACCATGGATTCTGCGTGCATCTTATTCAACTTCTCATAGATACATGTGACGTCCGGGTTAGTCTCAATCTTAGACCAGGCCTCTAGCAAAGTCGCCTTAAAGCTCTCTTCCCTTAACCACCGTGGCTTGAACATGTTTTGCTGTCCATTGTTTGGTGTTTCGGGTTGGTTATAATATTCAGTACTTACACACATCGGCTTAATATGAGGAATATGCCGCATAAGGTCCTCGGGACGAAAACAAATCTACTGTTGGCCTGGAACCTTGAAGGCCAGTGCCATCGACTACACCTCACGGGCACCATCATGGGGCGCTAGTGCCGCCGCCAAGATGGCGGACCGGCTAACCCTAGTCGCACGAGTTTCGCCTTGCACAAGATTTTAAGCCTATGTAACTCGGGAGGTATCACCTTCTAGGTATCTGACATTGATCACCCGACATAACCATGGACAGTGAGTTCACGAGCCGAGGACCACCACGGACGAGAAACCAAAACGGTCTGGCCGTTACGTGCAACGGGGAAAACGGCATGGTCGGCCGACCGTCCGTGGCGGCAGAGAATATCGTGCCCATGGACCGCTGGCCCGGCCCTCCGACCGCGAGTGCGAGCGTACATCCAGTCCAGCGCAGGTGCGCAGGGTCCCTCTTGGTCCGTAGTAGCCCCGTGCATGCATGGATGCGTCTCCCTCCCTCCTCTCAAGTTCGAATAGCTCGCTAGCCGATCGTTGGTTTTGGCCATGTTATGTGGCTCACGTGAAGCACAAACGATGAGCTGGTTGGTGGGCTGGCCTAGCCGGTCGAGCGTTCGAGCTACAGGCCTCGTCACTCTCCTGGGTCCATATTACACCAGCTAATTAATCATGCATAGGTGGTCGAACCTAGACGAACATAGCTAGCTGATCGTTGGCCATTGTCGCCCGCCGGAGATTAGTTTTAGGGAAACCGCTCTTTGTGCACAGTTCTCATGAGAGCATCTTACAGCCTGGCCTTCCAAACCGGTCTCAAATGTCCGGACAGCTCGTCGGACACGAAAATCTGATCCTGATGGACGTTTCAAACAGGTCTCAAATGTCCGGACTGCCAGACACCTCTTATATCCAGCTTAAATATGAGGACGGATATGGGTGTGGCCGGGCGCACCCGCCATGTAGGACTGCCGATGGGGTCCCATGCGGAATCATCCGGAAAGCCGGCGGTCCGACGGATGCCTTCTTCGTCGCCGCGGTGTGAATGCCGCGTAGCGCCACTCCGACTCGCCGCCCGAGGTCAAATCCGGCTATTTAAGCCGGACGACGCCCCCCAACTCTAGCCCATCCATGGATGAGCATGCCCACCATGGTCCCACAGAAGATCACCACGTACGCTATATTCACGTCGGAGCGCCGGAGGCAGATCGTGGAGGAGATCCAGTCTAGGTGCGCCCGCATCGCTGCCGGGTTGCCTTTGACTCGCCGGAGCCGGAGGAGGAGGAGGAGCATCAGCCAGAGGAGGAGGAGGGAGAGCAGCTGCCGGAGCCGATGGAGGTGGCGGATCCGGAGAAGGACGAGGCGGAGCAGCCTGTTCCGGGGTTCAACATGAAGGACGCGGAGTTCGCCGTCGCTCAAGCCACGGAGATGGTGGAGCAGCAGGCCATCCTGAAGTCCATCTAGGATGAGGCCTATGTGAAGGGCAACTGACAGTTCCTCTGGCAGGAGCGGGTGGCGACCGAAATGCTCTTCGCCGAACTTGAAGCGGAGATAGAGGAGGAGGCCGGAGCGGAGGCATACTTTGCCGAACTCGAAGCGGAGATAGAGGAGGGGGCCGGAGTGGAGGAATCCTTCGCCGAACTCGAAGCGGAGATAGAGGAGGAGTAGTATCTCACATGTACCCGGAGCCGGGCACGAAAATAGTCGACATCTCCGACGTGGAGTAGCTAGGTGATCTACGTAGTACGTAGGTTTTTTTTCCTTTGCATGCTTTTTTATAGATTTAAGAATCTAGTATGAGGTGTCCGGATGCAGTTGTGCTAATTTAAGGCGTGCCTGGTCACTCCTCACGGACGCGTTCGAGCGCATCCACGGACATTTGAGGGATCATTTTTTTTCTTTGAAACGTGGGGCAAAAGATTTGCCCCTTTTCATTAATTAGGAGAGGGGAAAAGGTCTTTCAAAGTTACAGAGGACAAGAAAATAAAAGCCCCACGCATGGGGAGCATAACCCATCCGCACTACTCTCCCGGTAGAATGTGGCCCAAATGTTTCGCCCCGGCGGTCGCCCAAAGAATCGCCGCTTTCTGGATGGTGCGAAGAAGGATGGTTGGAGGAGCAAAGTTGCGTCGAAAAACCCTTGCGTTTCTTTCGTCCCAGATCGACTTGCATACTAGCATAGTGAGGGAAGACATCGCCCTTCCATGGATCCTCTGGGTGGCAACCATGTCGAACCACCAATCCTTGATACTGCTATAGCTTGCCCAGACTGCAACATCCAAGCTGACAAGCTGAAACCAGTCCTTCACCAAGCCCCATAGCCTCAGCGTGTAGCGGCAGCCAAAGAAAAGGTGCTCGACAGTTTCAAGGCCCGTGCGGCAAAGACGGCAAGGGCAACAGTTTGGCCACCCCCTCTTGGCCAACCGGTCAGCTGTCCAAATCCTGTTTTGTAGAGCAAGCCACGCGAGGAATTTGGCGTTTGGGGGCGCCCAGGTCTTCCAGACAACCTTGCACATGTTTGTGCGAGTGATGGAGAGAAATTGCGCATTGTACGCAGAGGAAGCAGAGTATTCTCCTGAGACCGTATGCTTCCAAATGATGGAGTCCTCGGCATGCTCATCCAGACTAAAACCGCGGATCGAAGTCCACAACACCAGAAATTGTCTCAGGTGGTCAAAAGAGAACGCAGCCGTATAGTTGATTTTGCTAATCCAAGCTTCATTGTGCAAAGCTTCCCTGACCTTCCATTGCTTTCGCGACGATGCCTCAAAGATTAGGGGGGCGATGTCCTTGGGCTTGCACCCGTTTAGCCAAGGGGACTCCCAGAAGGGCGCACGGGCGCCGTTGCCGATGGTGATGGTCGCGCAAGCATAGAAAAAGAGCTTATCCTCCTCATCACATATGCTACCCAGGCCAACCCACAATCTCGTTGGCGCGGTCCATTCAAGCCAGAGCCAGCGCAAACGAAGCGCTCGACAGAACTTCTCCAGGTGTAGGATCCCAAGGCCCCCAAGGTCCTTGGGTCTACAGACGCGCTCCCAATTGACTTTACACTTGGCCCCAGTCGTCTTGTGCGAGGCCGACCAAAGGAACGCTCGCTCAATCTTGCTGATGTTGTTCAGGGTGCCCTTAGGAATGGGAAGAGCAGTAGCAATGAAGACAACCTGCAAGGTCAGGACCGATTTGACCAACACTATATGGCCCGGTGTTGCAATGTATCTCCCTTCCCAAGGTACAAGCCTTCCAGCGACCTGATCCTCCAGGTACTGAAAGTCGGCACGTTTGAGCCGCCACACCGACAAGGGCAGCCCCAGGTATTTTAGCGGGAAGGAAGCTCTCTTAGCGGGGAGCCCATGAAGAATGGCGTCAAGGTTAAGGTTTCAGCAACGAATGGGGGCAACTGAGCTTTTGGAGACATTTGTACAGAGGCCCGTGACCTCCCCAAAACCTTTCAGAATGGAAGCAAGGTTGTCCACATCCTTCTTAATAGGCTTGATGAAAATTGCTGCATCATCGGCATAGAGCGAGGTCCGAAAGGTAGACCCGCGACCTCTAATCTTGTGAAGCAGCCCGTGCCTGGTGGCCAAGTCGAGAACCTGTTGGAGCGGGTCGATGGCAATGACGAACAAAAGGGGTGAAAGCGGGTCGCCTTGACGAAAGCCCTGACCGTGCAAAAAAGGGGGACCCACCACACCGTTCAGAAGGACACGAGAGGAGGACGTGCTCAAGAGCGCAGCAATCCAATCCCTGAAGATGCTCGGGAAACCTCTCCGCTGCAAGAGATGCAAGATGTAGTCCCATCGTACGGAATCAAAAGCCTTGCGGATATCCAGCTTGAAAAGCAAGGAGGGTGTCTTGCTTTTGTTCAGACGCCGAGCGAGGTTGCGGACGTACATGTAGTTGTCGTGTATACTTCGCTTTTTAATAAACGCGCTCTGGGCATTGGAGACCAAGTTGTCCATGTGGGGACCCAGTCGAAGTGCCAGCATCTTGGCTATAATTTTGGCAATGGCATGGATGAGGCTAATGGGCCTGTAATCAGCAACTCCTTCCGCGCCATCCTTCTTCGGCAGAAGCACAATGTTTGCTGAGTTTAGCCAGTGCAAGTTGGAAGTCCGTAGAGTCCCAAAAGAGTGTATAACCCGCATGATATCGTCTTTTACTATATTCCAACAGCTCTTGAAGAACAGCCCGGTGAACCCATCGGGACCGGGGGCCTTATCTTTGGGCATTTGGCACATGGCCGCAAACACCTCCTCCTCCGAGAAAGGGTTCCCAAGCTCGTGCAAGTCCACTTCGGGAAAGTTGAAGTTATCCCAGTTGAAGTCCTTCTCTTGCCTGCCATCCCTGCCCAAAGCACTAGAGAAGTGCTAAAAAATGATCTCCTCTTTCTAAAAATGCCCAGTGATCCAGCCATTGTTGTGCTTGAGACGGTGGATGTGATTTTTCCTTCTACGCGCATTCACCCTCAGGTGGAAAAACTTAGTATTGGCGTCCCCTTCTTTTAAATTCCTTATTCTGGAGCACTGCTTTTTCCTTGAGCGCTCGATCACTGCGAGACCAATAACTCTCCTCTTGAGCCTAGCCCGAAGCTCAATCTCTCCGGCCGACAATTCTCTTGTCTCCTGGGCCACATCTAGTCTGAGGATGACCATGAGTGCTGCGCGAAAGTGGATCTTAGCTTGGGAGAAAAGTGTCCTGCTCCATTTGGACAAGCAAGCCCCAGTCCTCTTAAGCTTGTGGAAAAGGTTCTGGCATGGCTCGAAGTGCCCGGAATGATGATGCCAAGCCTCTTTCACCACATCTTGGAAACCTGGGATGGACGTCTAGAAATTTTCAAATTTGAACGTGCGCGGCCGCCGAGGCCCACTGTCCTCCGCAAGGAGAAGTGGGCAGTGGTCTGAGAGAGATGATGACAAGGCGTGTAGGATATGAGAGCCAAAGTGAATGTCCCATTCGTCATTGCAGAAAATGGAGTCCAGCTTGCATAGGGTCGGATTTTGTCGTTCATTGCTCCAAGTGAAGCGCCTGTTCTGGAGATGGATCTCCCTAAGCTCGCAGAGGTTTAGGGCTGCCCGGAAGCGGTTTATGCGGCTCAGGTTTACATTGCGCTTGTTTTTATCTCGAGCCTTGTAAATTTGGTTGAAATCACCCATCACTACCCATTTGACACCAGCAGTCGGCTTGTGTGTGAGAAGCTCGGCAAAAAAATTGTCCTTTGTAGGTGCGCTTTGCGATCATATGTCTTTGTAGATGCTCTGATGGCGTTGCCGTTTGTTTGTGCGCTTTGCGATTTGTCGATGTGGTGGCTTTATCTGTTTGATATGTCGCTTTGCAAGGGTATTGAAACATTAGTTTCGGTTTGGTAAATAGCTTTTATAGTTATTAATATGGTACCTACCGAATCAAATTAGTATTATTTCTTTTGGAAACGAAGGTAAAATTTGTCTCATCCGTTTCGCAAAAAACAAATTGTCTCATCCACTAATTTTTTCGAAAAGGATCTCATCCACTAATTAAGAAGAAACAAGTTAACCAACTAATTAACATAAACTGATGAAACTTGTTCACTCATGTGGACTACTCCCAGACTATAGCCACATGACCCCCGAACAAACACACCCAACGCAGAACCACTCCAGCCCCCAAAGACTTGGGGCGCACCAACGAAACCCCATGGACCTACAACAACATGAGAAGGGTATAACGACAGAGGCACCAGACACATCCGAGCCCATGTTTGCAGCCTAGACAACAAATCACCTGCGCCTCTCCATTGCAACACTTACCAAATTAATATGGTAGTACATGCATGTAACTTGTGGGAGTAAAGTACAAGATAGAAGTGGTGGCGTAGGTGTGGAAGACATCATGAAAGTCTTTGGCGAGTCTGAAGTTGACGAGAAGAACAGTGACATTGACGAGCCGCAAGCGGAGTGGAAGCGCCACCATTCACAGTGGCTGGTTTGATCAGCACGGCCGCTTGTGCAAGACCACGATCCTTGCTCCGCACACTAGCGCGGTCAGCTGTGGATCAGGTCCATGGCGCTTCTCGCATGAAGGGACGCAACGGGCGTCTGGACAGGAAGAAAAGAGCCATTGATGATGAAGACCTGAAAATCACATCTCAAACGAATTGAATAGGACCGGCCATTTTGACAGGAGAGACGACGTTACAAGCAGCAATCGGTTTCCACACGACACAACAATCAATTCTCAACCATAGGCTACCCCACCGTTCGCCCGTATCTACAAAAAGAAAGCGTTTGCTGGTAACTGTCTTCCTACCATCAAAGGCGACAGATCAAATCGTGTTACATCTCTCGCCAGTTTTGGTATTGCTGCAAAACGAAAACATGCCAAAGCACCGTTTGAGCATCAGCTACAGAGCCGAAAATGACCCATTAGAAACATCTTTTTGTGAAAGACGCTTGAGCATGCGGCTGTCAAAAAGCGTGTACCCTACCCTCGGAAGTTGGAGAGTCTAGGATCCCTAATCAGATGCTTTCACTGTAGCACATTTAATAGTTTGTTTATAGGCCAACGTCAACCTGACAAATGTGATTCATATGTTTATTTACCTAGACTAAAGCCTAGGCCAGTAGGAAGTTGCGTAAAATATGGCACATATTTAACATGACCTCTAATTGCACGCATCGACGCCAGATCCTATTTACCGCCTAAGGGGCCACTAACAGTGTATACTTCATAGATGTAACGCCTGCTTTTCTTTTACCTCTTGTACTCTATGATGTTACTTTACCCCAAATTGAATAAAATGCCATGAGGCGTTCCCATAAAAAAAAATACTTCATAGGATGCTGTCAAAAAACAAAAAAACAGTGTACTTCGTCCGCAATGCCCCATAGCTTCCCCCGATCCCTTCCGTAGTGGGCCAGCCCATATGATATTTTAATCTGCACCGATTTTGGGAACCTTCTTCCCTCTGGTTCTTTCGGGCCGGTTTTCTCTGGGTTTTCTTGGACTAGGGTTTTTCCCGTTTTTGATGGTTAGTTTACCTTTTTTTGTTTCCTATTTAATCCACAAACTTTATTTAAATTCTAGAATATTTTTGAATCCATGTTTTTTAAATTCACGATCATTTCTCAAATCCATCAACTTTTACAAATTTATGATACTTTTCTTCAAAATAGATGAACTTTTTTCAAATCCCTGATGTTTTTTCAAAGCCATGAACTTATTTTAAAGTCACAAACAATTTACAAATTTGTGAACTTTTTCAAATTCATGAACAATTTTTCATATTCATGATTTTTTTCTTTCAAAAACATGAACCTTTTCAGATCCACAAACTTTTTAGAAAAGTCAACGGTCAACCAAACGAGCGAGGGGAGACGACTCGAGTGAGCCTGCAGCTAATGTTAGTGGGCCGGTCCACGCGAGCGACGGTGTGAGCGCCAGTTGGCTAGCCAACACATAAGGCACTGACTAGGAGCTCTCTGCATCTTGCATCGACCTAATGGTGTGTGAGAAGCAATGATTATATATGGAAACCCAAATGTACCCGTTTGCGAAGAGGCAAAACCCAAAGGCTAGTCCTTCTAGTTTAGCTCATGGCATGCAGTCAACGAAAAATACACATGTGCGATGTGAGGTGTCCCATCGGCACAGTGCTTTACCAAGAATCATGTCGCCGAAGGACACGGCTCCTCTGCCGTGCGCTAGGTGACGTTGGGTCGCTTACATGTAGGCCAGATTTCCAACAGGCCCACACGTCAGTGGTAGAACGGCAGGCTGCCGAACGGTAGAGGATCCTAGCGCGTCGCCGAACTATGGGCCATTGCACACAACCTAGTACTTCCGACCACGTGCGTTGCTGCTAGACCTTATGTAAATAAGCCCATCACTCTCCCCCCTTCCCCCTTCCGGGTTAACCCTACTCACTCTCACACTCTCTCACCCTCTCTCCCCTTCCCCCTTCCGGGTAACCCTACTCACTCTCACACTCTCTCACTTCTTCTTAACTACCTCCCGATTAATAACATGTTTCTCTCTCTGATTGGTTCATTAAGTGATTTTTTGTGAGTCTAGATAATTTTTAAGCAAGTTAATATGAGGCGCAATAGGTTTAATATTTTTGGGATGACGACGTGTCGATATTCATTTGTTTTCAAATATCACTGCAACCTATGGTTCCTAGGATGCACGGCGATGCGGCCTATGCGTGCATGTTTTTCTTAGTTATAAGAAAACCCGAATTGACACTCGCACAGACTTTTCATCTTTTGATTGGTGCGACTTATGCAATGCGGGTGCCATATAAAACTTTGATTTTCATAACTAGCGAACGTTCGCTGGAAGGGCATGGAAAATCGAACGATTTTCCTATCAATTTGTGTTGTCCATAGATGAATTTCTTTTAGTAAGCATGATAAATCCATCCAATTCAGTTTTTTGCCAGGATTTGATGGGCTTCCTGAAGGAGTTTGCTACCCTCACAACAACGTAAATTGCCATGCCCTCCCAAGGAACGTCAACACAATAACATTTCCCTATAAACAATCCGTGACGACTTACGTGCTCACATAAGTTCAACAAACGTTCAGATTAGATAGCTTTTCGTAATAGTAATTTACTCTCCCTGTTACTTAATGTAAGATGTTTTTGCTTAATACGCACACAACATAAGGAAAATACACATGAGCTCCTTGGTGCGCCACCCGCCTATGAATATTAAATTCCAAAAAATACCAGATCGTTTTATAGAAAAAACTAGAATTTGACAGAAATGGCTCATGTGATATCCGTGGCGAAGAAAATACAGTCCGACCTATAAACCATCCAAACTGTTTTCACTATACAAAGGATTTTTTTGACTTTTTTACGGAGAATACTACGGATGACATTTCTTCACGAAACTTCAAACTAGAGTAGATTGGACATCCAGGTTTGACATCCCAAAAATTTAGTTTTTTTATTTTCCTGGTATTTTTTGAATTTGACATTTTAAAAGGGGGAGGCGGCGGGAGCACCCGAAAGCTTGAAATCCACATCCACAACATAACATTTATTACAAAGTGTTAGCCAAGAGCGGAAAGAGAAGGACGTACATGCTGGCCATACAATCGATAGAGATGGTACACTCAAAGGATCGATGAAGGGGATAGATAATTCACCAAGCAAAGTGTTAGGCAAGAGCTGAAGGAGAACCGCATACGATCGCTAGAGATAGTAGTAGCTAGAGAGTCGCGATGCGGCGCGGTCGATCGCATTGATTTGAAGTCTCCATCGCGAGCACATGCAATATAGTGTAGTACGTTCAGCGAACCCACCGGAGGATCGATGAAGGGGATGATCCACCACCCAACTTGTGAGGCGTACGTGTCCAAGGACATGCTTTCCTACTTGCTTGTTGGTCTACCGGAAAGGAACCACGCAGCCTTCCAAGCTGGCTTAGCTAGCGACCGCCTCGCTCCCTGCCGACGAGATTAGCAAGCTCTCACCCACTTTGTTAATTTGCGGCTGCTTGGTGATCATCCGACAGGAGGCCGTGATGTCCCACACCAACGTGCTTACGGGTTGTGATCTGACGCTAATGGCGGTGCATACCCGGGGGATTAGATGCTTGGCTCCGGGGACGTTGGCAGGTGGAGTGGTTAGAGCATTTACAATCAGATCCTACATATCCACTTCAAACGCCTGGATAGGCTGTCTAGTCACTGGCTGAAAAAAAAGCAACACCAAACCAGGCTCTCCGCAACCAGCCCAAATGCCCGAACTGATTGACACTGTCCATATCCGTCCCAAATTTAGGCAGATATGGGACGCCCGGACATATGCCCGTCACGTTGGACTGACCGCTAGGGTCCGCGCCAATTCGTCCATGTCCGCCCCCCTTCTTTGCCCGCCACGTCGTGGAATGATGGCTATGGGACCCGTATGCAGATGGATTCTCATCTGCAATAAAATTATTCAAAACATAACAAAGAAATGGAAAAATGATTTAACTTTATAAAAAAGCAGAGCCATCTATGCTCACTTTGTGAGGGTATCAATATCTGTTCATAGTGACAGTTCATATCCTTCACAAAGGATGCATTGATGTCCCTACTCAGAGTGAGAGAGAAGCTTATCGTGCGCCTATTTAATTCGGTCGTGTCACTCCTCTCGCGGCGAGGTGGGACTAAACCCCCAACCCTGCCGGCCCAGCACGGATGTTACATCCACACTGAAAACCTCCAACCCTGCCAGGTCTGAAATTTTCTATTTGTGCGCACTAAACTATGTTTGACCAAAGTGATCAACATGCATGTATTTGATGTTTTAAAAATAGAGTTTAAGGCTAGGCCGGTTACTATCTACGAACGTATCGGGATCCAGATTAGGCAATTCCGCTTGTAGATGCTCTTACTTTTGTTGTGTCTTGTGACTGAGCCTGTCATGGTGTTGGCTCACTAGGCCGATGCAAATGGACAAGGTATGATCAAACACCCTGCTTTTTTGGCAAACATGGACCTTCCAAATGATGGCTTTCCGTGAATATCATTTAAGCTCATAGTACATATTAGGGTCATGGCAAACCCTATGAACAGAAACAACCCTGCTGAAGAAACAGACTACAAGTAAATCCCAAAAGAAGATGTGTACCCCCGCCGCTGGTGGGTGATCCACATGTCAGTCTTGAGAGCAAAAGTTGCTTCGGGCTTTAGAACAAACTTTCACAGCATTCTCGACACCATCGCTGACTGGAGGAGGCTTGTCAACGACATGCAGGTGCTTTGTCTACCACCAGCTAGGTAGTACCACCGCCAATGGCCCGCTAGTGTAGCCAGTCTCCGGCTACACTAGCAATATCTCTGGGCTCATGGGCTATGGAGCTACCACTGCGGTAAGGATGGCACCAGTAGAGATTATGCCGACGCCATGACAAACAATGAAGCATATGTGCCAACAACCAACACTCAAGTTGCTTAGGAGCAGCAACACACCAAGATCCCAACAACAACAGAGAGCATCGCACATGACCTAAGAATGGGGCTGAGTCCACCAACCCCTCTCCAGCGTCAGGGACCCTTGAAGGGGCCTCCGAAGATGGAGGTTAGAGAGGCACCGGGAGAAAACTTGACATACACGGCGCCAGAGATCAACCTCCGCCGAATGCATAAAATCAGAGCTCAGAGCATCACCCGAGGAAGAAGGGGACGATGCACCCGAGGAAGGAGAGGATCGTGAATTTTTTTATTTCATGATTTTTTTTCAAAATCCATGAACATTTTTCTAAGATTCATGATTATTTCACCCTTTTAATGTATGGATTTTTTAACCTATAAAAGACCATATTAGTTCTTTTATCTGGGAAAGTAGAGTCATATCCGCAAAAGCCATGCAAGATTTTTTTTTTGAAATAAACGGGCTAGCGAGAGAACTTAGACCAGCCGAGTAAGGGGGATTTTCTTTTGGGCAAACTACTTCTAAAAACCGAGAACAATTTTTGAAGCCGTGAATACTTCTACAAATTTGTAAGTAATTTTTGAATTCACGTATGGTTTTTTGAATTTGTGAACATTTTACTGAATTCATTAACATTTTTTTGAATTCACAAACATTATAAAATTAATGAATTTTTTTTGAATTTGCGAACAAAATTTTAATTCATGAACATTTTTCCAAATTCATTACTTATTTTTTGAATTCATAAACATTATTTGAATTCATGAACTTTTTTTTGAATTCATGTATGTTTTCTCAAATCCATGAATATTTTTGGAAACTGTGAACATTTTTCCAAAGTCTGAACCATTTTTTAAAATCATGAATAACTTTTGAACCCACGAACAGTTTTTGAATTCTTGGAAATATACTTAAACAAGGAAAAAAGGACAAAATTGCAAACATGTAGCGCCAGCCATATAGGCGATCTCTTTTTCTAGCGATGTTTTTTTGACGCATCTAGCGAGACAAAGGAAATTCCTATTCGGCGCGGGAAATAGGCATAAGGCGCCAGCCATATAGGCGAACTATAGAAATTTGGCGCTTCAGGCCCCCGTTACTAGTGTTTTCGCAAACGGGCGCCTGAAGCGCTCCCACGCTGGACCAGCCCATCATGATTCGAACCAACGACTTCATTCATCTAGTTACACTAGTGTAACCACCCAGCCACCCATCGGAATCTGGTAAGATTGAACATTTTTCTTTTTTTATTCTTTCTTTTCCCTTTTCCCCTTTTCCTTTTCCCCTTTTTGTTTTTCCTTTTTTCGCATTCCTTTTTCCCTTTTTTGTTCTTTCTAGTTTGATGAATTGTTTGCAAATACATGAACTTTTCTTTAAATTGTTGCTTTTTTGAGATTTGATGAACTTCTTCTAAAACTTGATGAACTTTTTATCAAATTTGTGAATTTTTTCAAAATCGATGAACCGTTTCAAATTCGGTGAACTTTTTTGAAAATCAATGAACTTATTTTAAAATTTGATGTTTTTTTAAAAATTCAATCATGTTTTTTTCGACGAACTTTTTTTAAAATCGATGAATATTTTTCAAATCAGATGAACTTGTTTCAAACTCGGTGAAATTTTTTCAAATCCGATGAACTTTTTTTAAAATTTGATGAAATTTTTTCTTCAAATTTATTAACTTTTTTTAGTTTCACATACATTTTTAATTCATATTTTGTTGTGATCTTTTTTCCTTTTTTTGAAAGTCAATGGTTCGACCGGTCAACCGGGACTAATCAGCAGCGAACCAGGCGACCATCAACACTAAAGCGACCTGCCAGCGAGCAACCACGCGCGTTTTTGGGCCGGCCCCAATAGCGTGCCTGCGTGAGCGCCGAGATCCTTAGTTGGCGCCAAAGGCCAACCGGCACACACACCCCATCCACCTTGGGCCGGCCCATGTACATCCTTTTTTCTTCTTATGTAAAATTTCAAAAAACATGCGCCGGCCGAGCGTGGGATTCGCGACCTCTAGGAATCACAAGTACGCTGTAACCAACAGGATGCCTTAGCATTTGTGATGACTATACGTCTTTCCACTCTAAGTATAAGGCTAAAAACATGTGGTTCCATGTTTTTTTTTCCGGTTTCTTCTGTTTTTTTCTTTTTGTTTTTTTTTCAATTTATGAACTTTTTCTCTTCAAATATGTGAACTTTTATGAATGCAATACCTTTTTTTAAATCCATGAACTTTTGTTTTCAAATTTGTGAGCTTTTTTTGAAACACGCGAACTTTTCTTCAAATTCATAAACTTTGTTTTTCAAAGCCTTGAAAATTTTGCAAATTCAATGAACTTGTTTTCAAAGTTAAGGAGCTTTTTTCAATTTTTTGAACTTTTTTGGCAAATTCGATGAACTTATGTTTCAAATTTGTTGAACATTTTCCAAAATCGACGAACCTTTTCAAATGTGTGAACTTTTTCTCAAATTTGATGAACTTTTTTTAAATTTGATAAACTTTTTTAAAAGTTGATCAACCTTTTCAAATTCTTGAAAAATGTTGAACATTTTCAAATTCACAATTTTTCTTCAAATAATTCAAAAAACTAAGTGATACAGTAGATGGTACTGTGCAATAAATAGCATGGACACATTGTTCTTATAAGGTTGGCGCTATTATCGGTCACAACAGTCGAGTAGGTCTAATTTTTAGCCAAACTCATACTTGAACACAACGGCGTGAGTTTGAATCCCGGGGAGAGCCTCATTGTTTGCGGGTTTTTTGCGCTTTTACAAGTTCCTTGCGCTTGCGCGTTCCTGGGCCAGCCCAATTGGGCGTTATAGTGAGCGTCATTTGGTTTTCCTGATGCTAATGGCGCCTAATTGGAGGTCCCATCTAGCGATGATTCATGGAAGTCACACTCGAGTGCCGAGCCTAGCTCATATGCGGGCTATAGTGAGCGTCGCTGTGATTGCGATCGCAACGTGAAACTTAATCGGGACCTTGTTCCAGCACACTGCCAGAGGGGGAAATTATCACCGGAGGCCATCTTCATCATCCCGGCGGCCACCATGGTGAGCAGGGAGTAGTCCACCCTCGGGGCTGAGGGTTTGTACCAGTAGCTATGTGTTTGATCTCTCTCTCTCTTGTGTTTTTGATTTGGCAGGATCTTGTGTTGGGGAACACAGTAATTTCAAAAAAAAAATCCTACGCACACGCAAGATCCATCTAGGTGATGCATAACAACGAGAGGGGAGAGTGTTGTTCACGTACCCTCGTAGACCGTAAGCGGAAGCGTTATGACAACACGGTTGATGTAGTCGTACGTCTTCACGATTCGACCGATCCTAGCACCGAAAGTATGGCACCTCCGCGATCTGCACACGTTCAGCTCAGTGACGTCCCATGAACTCTAGATTCATCTGAGTGTCAAGGGAGAGCTTCGTCAGCATGACAGCGTGATGATAGTGATGATGAAGTTACCGATGCAGGGTTTTGCCTAAGCACTACAACGATATGACCGAGGTGAAAATCTGTGAAGGGGGGCACCGCACACGGCTAAACAATCAACTTATGTATCTATGGGGTGCCCCCTCCCCCGTATATAAAGGAGTGGAGGAGGGGGAGGGCCGGCCCTCTATGGTGCTCCCAACGGGAGGAGTCATACTCCCGGTGGGAGTAGGATTCCCCCTTTCCCTTGTTGGAGTAGGAGAGAAAGGAAGGGGGAGAGAGAGGGAAGGGGCCCCACCCAATTCGTATTGGGCTAGAGGGGGCGCACCCTCCACCTTGGCCGCCTCCTCCTCTCTCCCACTAAGGCCCATTAAGGCCCATACACTCCCCGGGGGGTTCCGGTAACCCCCCGGTACTCCGGTAAATGCCCGAACTCATCCGGAACCATTCCGATGTCCAAACATAGCCTTTCAATATATCGATCTTTATGTCTCGACCATTTCGAGACTCCTCGTCATGTCCGTGATCATATTCGGGACTCCGAACTACCCTCGGTACATCAAAACACATAAACTCATAATACCGATCGTCACCGAAAGTTAAGCGTGCGGACCCTACAGGTTCGATAACTATGTAGGCATGACAAAGACTCATCTCCAGTCAATAACCAATAGCGGAACCTGGATGCTCATATTGGTTCCTACATATTCTATGAAGATCTTTATCGGCCAAACCGCATAACACCATACGTTGTTCCGTTTGTCATCGGTATGTTACTTGCTCGAGATTCGATCATCGGTATCTCAATACCTAGTTCAATCTTGTTACCGGCAAGTCTCTTTACTTGTTCCGTAATGCAACATCCCGTAACTAACTCATTAGTCACATTGCTTGCAAGACTTATAGTGATGTGCATTACCGAGAGGGCCCAGAGATACCTCTCTGATACACGGAGTGACAAATCCTAATCTCGATCTATGCCAACTCAACAAACACCATCGGAGACACTTGTAGAGCATCTTTATAGTCACCTAGTTACGTTGTGATGTTTGATAGCACACTAAGTCTTCCTCCGGTATTCGGGAGTTGCATAATCTCATAGTCATAGGAACATGTATAAGTTATGGAGAAAGCAATAACAGTAAACTAAACGATCATCGTGCTAAGCTAACGGATGGGTCAAGTCAATCACATCATTCTCTAATGATGTGATCCCGTTCATCAAATGATAACTCTTGTCCATGGCTAGGAAACTTAACCATCTTTGATTAACGAGCTAGTCAAGTAGAGGCATACTAGTGACACTCAGTTTGTCTATGTATTCACACATGTACTAAGTTTCCGGTTAATACAATTCTAGCATGAATAATAAAAATTTATCATGATATAAGGAAACATAGATAATAACTTTATTATTGCCTCTAGGGCATATTTCCTTCATCTTGATGTACCGCATGCTTTGATAATCTAGTTGGATCATATGGTGTTTTCACCTGTCTATCTTGTTGTGATGAATTGAGTTTTACCTTTGAGGTTTCACTATTATCGGATTGAATAGCTTTATGGATTTGAGAACACTTAATGTATGTCTTGCATATGAATACCCGTGGTGACAATGGGGTATTATATGGATTCACTTAATGTATGTTTTGACACTCTTCACGGATTCCCGAGGAGACATTGGTGTAATCTATGGGGTTGATGCACGTTTTTGTCCTACTTTCTCCAGTAGAAATCATGGGGCACTCTTTGAAGTTCTTTGTGTTGGATTGAATATTATGAATCTGAAGTTGTTTGATGCATATCATATAATTGACCCACGGATACTTATGGTGACATTGGAGTATCTAGGTGACATTAGGGTTGATTGATGTTCTTTCATATGGTGTTATTTTAGTACGAACTCTAGCCTGTTTGTGACACTTATAGGGACGAGTCAATAGACTAATCGAAAAGGATAAATTTGAGGTGGTTTGCTACCTACAACATTTTTTCTGAATATTCTCTGCTAGACATGAACTTTGGAGTGATTCTTTATCGCACGTTGAGGGATTGTTATATGATTCAATTTTGTTAGAGGTTGCACTAGTGAAAGTATGAACCCTAGGCCTTATTTTCAAGCATTGCAATACCGTTTGTGGTCACTTTTACTACTTATTACCTTGTTGTTTTTATTTTTTCAAATTACAAAAACCTATATCTACTATCCATACTACACTTGTGTCACCATTTCTTCACCGAACTAGTGCACCTATACAATTTTCTATTGTATTTGGTGTGTTGGGGACACAAGAGATTTTTTGTATTTGATTGTAGGTTTGTTTGAGAGAGACCATCTTCATCCTAAGCCTCCCACGGATTGATAAACCTTAGGTCACCCACTTAAGAGAAAATTGCTACTGTCCTACAAAACTCTGCACTTGGAGGCCCAACACGAGTCTACAAGAATAAGTTGTTTAGTAGACATTAGATACCACATTAGCGCCCTTGGAAGGTTCCTTTCTGGTTTCTGGGTTGGATTTTCTCTATTTTTACTTTGTTTTTACTGATTTTTCATTAGCTTTTGTTCATTTTTTGTTTATTATTTTTATATTTAAATGTTGTTATTAAAAATAACAGGCCATTTTTAATTTTTTTAGTATTTTTCAACTTCATGACCTTTTGAAATTTGTTATTTTCTCAAACTTGAGAACATTTTTCAAAATAAAGTTTTTTTTGAAAATTCAGGAATATTTTTAAAAATTACACACATTTTCTTACATTGACTAAAATTAATCAAATTTGCAAATAAATTCTTGTTAGCAAAAATATTTTCAAATTCACGAGGTTTTAAAATTCACGAGTATTTCTAGAATTTTTAATTATTTTTAGACCCATGATTTTTCATTAAAGAAATAGGTTTTTTCTCAAATCCATAACTTGTGAGCAAGGGTAGGGGAACCAGTCGCCCAACGACAACGACAAGTGAAGATAGCGTGCGGTACGAAATGGCGCCACTTCCCCTTAGTCAAGAATTTTAGCCTTGTGTGATCGGATTGGAAAAGAGACGGACAGAGAGACAACAACTATAATGCGGAACAAGAAATCATCATCTCCCGAATGGATCTGGTGGGGGAATCGCCAGAAGGGTGATATGTCCATTTTGCATCATGTTTACCTACTGTTATTTATATTTTTTTATGCATAATAATGCTTTTTGGAGTAATCCTAAGGCCTTCTCTATCATAATATGCAAGGTTCATACAAAGAGGGAGAATTCCGGCAGCTGGAAATCTGGACCTGAAAAAGCTACGCCAGGCTACCTATTCTGCACAACTCCAAATGAGCTGAAACTTTACGGAGATTTCTTATAGAATATACAAGAAATATTGGAGCCAATAAGTACCAGAGGGGGCCTATCAGGTGGGCATAACCCACCTGGGCGCGCCAGGAGGCCCAGGCGTGCCCTGGTGGGTTGTGCCCTCCTCGGCCCACCTCCGGTGCCCCTCTTCTGGTATATAAGTCATTTTGACCTAGAAAAAACAAGGTACTACTTTCGGGATGAAGCGCCGCCGTCTTGAGGTGGAACTTGGGCAGGAGCACTTTTGCCCTCCAACGGAGCAACTCCGTCGGGGGAACTTCCCTCCCGGAGGGGGAAATCATCGTCATCATCATCACCAACAAATCTCCCATCTTGGGGAGGGCAATCTCCATCAACATCTTCAACAACACTATCTCCTCTCAAACCCTAGTTCATCTCTTGTGTTCAATCTTTGTACCGGAACTATAGATTGGTGCTTGTGGGTGACTAGTAGTGTTGATTACATCTTGTAGTTGATTACTATATGGTTTATTTGGTGGAAGATTATATGTTCAAATCCATTATGCTATTTAATACCCCTCTGATCTTGAGCATGATTATTATTTGTGAGTAGTTGCTTTTGTTCTTCAGGTCACGGGAGAAATCTTGTTGCAAGTAATCATGTGAACTTGATATGCGTTCCATATTTTGATGGTATGTATGTTGTGATTCCCTTAGTGATGTCATGTGAACGTCGACTACATGACACTTGACCATATTTGGGCCTAAGGGAATGCATTGCGGAGTAGTTATTAGATGATGTGTTGCGAGAGTGACAGAAGCTTAAACCCTAGTTTATGCGCTATTCCGTAAGGGACTGATTTGGATCCAAAAGTTTAATGCTATGGTTAGATTTATTCTTAATACTTTTCTCGTAGTTGCGGATGCTTGCGAGGGGGTTAATTATAAGTAGGAGGTTTGTTCAAGTAAGAACAACACCTAAGCACCGATCCACCCACATATCAAATTATCAAAGTAGCAAACACAAATCAAACCAACATGATGAAAATGACTAGATGAAATTCCCGTGTACCCTCAAGAACGCTTTGCTTATCATAAGAGATCGTTTTGGCCTGTCCTTTGCCTCAAAAGGATTGGGCTACCTTGCTGCACTTTTGTTACTATTATTTTTACTTGCTCGTTACCAATTATCTTGCTATCAAACTACATGTTACTTATAATTTTGGTGCTTGCAGACAATACCTTGCTGAGAACCACTTGTCATTTCCTTCTGCTCCTTGTTGGGTTCGACACTCTTACTTATCCAAAGTACTACGATTGATCCCCTATACTTGTGGGTCATCAAGGCTCTTTTCTGGCGCCGTTGCCGGGGAGTGAAGTGCCCTTGCTAAGTGGAAAACGGTAAGGAAAAATTATTAGTACGTGTTGAAACTTACTGTCACTTGTTACTATGGAAAACAATCCTTTGAGGGGCTTGTTCGGGGTATCTTCACCTCGAACGGAACCACATTTAGTTACCCCTCAACCTACTGCACCTACTGAAAATATTAGTAATGAAATTCCTTCTGGTATGATAGAACAACTGCTAGCTAATCCTTATGCAGGAGATGGAACCGAACATCCTGATATGCACTTGATATATGTGGATTATTTAGGCTTGCAGTTTTACCCGGAGATGAAGCTAAGAAGAAGGTTTTCCCTTTATCTTTCAAGGGAAAATCATTGGCATGGTATAGGCTATGCAATGATAATGGATCTTGGAATTGGAATAGATTGAAATTGGAATAGATTGAAATTAGAATTTCACCAAAAAATTTATCTTATGCATCTAGTTCATCGTGATCGAAATTATATATATAATTATCGACCTAGTGAAGGAGAAAGTATCGCTCTAGCTTGGGGGAGGCTTAAGTCAATGTTATATTCATGCCCTAATCATGAGCTCTCAAGAGAAATTATCATTCGGAATTTTTATGCTCGGCTTTCTCGTGATGATCAATCCATGCTTGATACTTCTTGTACTGGTTCCTTTATGAAGAAGACTATTGAATTCAGGTGGGATCTTTTAGAAAGAATTAAACACAACTCTGAAGATTGGGAACTTGACCCAAATGTAAAGAGTCAAGTATTACACTTAAGTATGATTGTGTTAAAACTTTTATGAATACCGATGTTTTTCAAAAGTTTAGCACTAAATATGGACTTGACTGTGAGATAGTAGCCTCCTTTTGTGAATCATTTGCTACTCATGTTGATCTCCCTAAGGAGAAGTGGTTTAAATATCACCCACCTATTAAATAAGAAATTAAAAAACCGGTAATAGCTAAAGATGAAACTATTATTTATAATATTGACCCAGTTGTTCCTACTGTTTATATTGAAGAACCACCTTTCCCTGTTAGGATAAAGGAACATGCTAAAGTTTCAACTGTGGTGAACAAAAGTTATGCTAGAACTTCCAAACCTGCTGAACAAATCAAAGTAGAACCTAGTGTGGCTATGGTTAAAGATCCCCTGGTTGAAAATTTATATGGGCATGTTATTTACTTCTGCGATGCTGCTGCTAGAAATGCCAAACCCGATGAAAAAGATAAACATAGGCCTGTTGTTGGCACGCCTGTTGTCTCAGTTAAAATAGGAGATCTCTGTTATCATGGCTTATGTGACATAGGTGCTAGAGTAAGTGCTATTATTTTACCTTATATCAAGAAATTATGAATGATATAACACCCGCTGAAATAGAAGACATAGATGTTACCATTAAACTTGCTAATAGAGACACCATCACACCACTTGGGATTGTTAGAGATGTTGAAGTCTTGTGTGGGAAGACAAAATATCCTACTGATTTTCTTGTTCTTTGTTCCCCACAAGATGACTTTTGTCCCATTATCTTTGGTAGACCTTTCTTGAACACCGTTAATGCTAAAATAGATTGTGAGAAACAAACTGTCGATGGTAGTTTTGGTGATGAGTCTCATGAGTTTAATTTTTCCCAGTTTAGTAGAAAGCATCACATGAAAGAATTTCCTAGTAAGGATGAAATAATTGGTCTTGCTTCTGTTGCCGTGCCTCCTACTGATCCACTAGAACAATATTGCTAGACCATGAAAATGATATGCATCTGCATGAAAGAAATGAAATAGACATGATTTTCTTTGAACAACGCCCTCTGCTTAGACACAATTTGCCTATTCAAACTCTAGGAGGTCCTCCTCCACCTAAAGGTGATCCTGTGTTCAAATTAAAGAAATTACCAGACACTTTGAAATATGCTTTATCTTGATGAGAAAAATATATATCCTGTTATTATTAGTGCTAACCTTTCAGAACATGAAGAAGAAAGATTATTGAAGGTTCTGAAGAAGCACCGAGCTGCTATTGGATATACTCTTCATGATTTAAAGGGCATTAGTCCCACTCTCTGTAAGCACAAAATTAATATGGAGCCTGATGCTAAACCTGTTGTTGGTCACCAACGATGTTTGAATCCTAAAATGAAAGAAGTGGTAAGAACTGAAATACTGAAGCTTCTGGAAGCAGGTATAATCTATCCTATAGCTGATAGTAGATGGTTAAGTCCTGTTCATTGTGTCCCTAAGAAGTGAGGCATTACTGTTGTTCCTAATGATAAAAATGAACTTATTCCACAAAGAATGTCACCGGTTATAGAATGGTAATTGATTTTAGAAAATTAAATAAAGCTACAAGAAAAGATCATTACCCTCTGCCTTTTATTGATCAATGCTAGAAAGACTATTTAAGCACACACACTTTCGTTTCCTTGATGGATATTCTAGTTTTTCTCAAATACCCGTTTCACAACCTGATCAAGAGAAAACCACCTTTACTTGTCCTTTTGGAACTTATGCTTACAGACGTATGCCTTTTGGTTTATGTAATGCACCTGCTACCTTTCAAAGATGTATGACTGTCATATTATCTGATATTTGTGAAAAGATTATTGAGGTTTTCATGGATGATTTTTTCATTTACGAAACTTATTTTGATGATTGCTTAAGCAACCTTGACCGACTTTTGCAGAGATGCGAGCAAACTAATCTTGTCTTGAATTGGGAGAAGTGCCACTTTATGGTTAATGAAAGTATTGTCTTGGGACATCAAATTTATGAATGAGGTATTGAGGTGGATAAAGCTAAAGTTGACGCAATTGAGAAAATGCCATGTCCTAAAGATATCAAAGGTATTCGTAGTTTCCTCGGTCATACTGGTTTCTATAGGAGATTTATTAAAGACTTCTCTAAAATTTCTAGGCCTCTTACAAATCTTTTACAAAAGGATGTTCCATTTGTTTTTGATGATGATTGTGTAGAAGCCTTTGAAACACTTAAGAAAGCCTTGATTTCTGCACCTATTGTTCAACCACCCGATTGGAACTTGCCTTTTGAAATTATGTGTGATTCTAGTGATTATTCTGTTGGTGCTGTTATAGGACAAAGAGTTGATAAGAAATTGAATGTTATTCATTATGCTAGCAAAACTCTATACAATGCCCAACGCAATTATGCTACTACAGAAAAGGAATTCTTAGCAGTTGTGTTTGCTTGTGATAAATTTAGATCTTACATTGTTGATTCTAAAGTAATTGTTCACACCGATCATGCTACTATAAAATATCTTATAGAAAAGAAGGATGCTAAACCTAGACTCATAAAGTGGGTTCTATTGCTACAAGAATTTGACTTACATATCACTGATAGAAAAGGAGTTGAGAACCCCGTGGCCGATAACTTGTCTAGGCTTGAGAATATTCTTGATGACCCACAACCTACTAATGATAGTTTTCCTGATGAACAATTAGCTGCAATAAATGTTTCTCATAGCACTCCTTGGTATGCTGACTATGCTAATTATATCTTTGCAAAATACATACCACCTAGCTTCACTTACCAACAAAAGAAAAACATTCTTCTATGATTTAAGACATTACTTTTGGGATGACCCACATCTTTATAAAGAAGGAGTAGATGGTATTATTAGACGTTGTGTACCTGAGCATGAACAGGGACAAATCCTACGGAAATGTCACTCCAAAGCATATGGAGGGCAACATGCGGGAGATAGAACTGCTCACAAGGTATTGCAATCTAGTTTTTATTGGCCTACTGTTGGGGAACATAGTAAATTCAAATAAAATCCTACGCATAGGCAAGATCATGGTGATGTATAGAAACGAGAGGGGAGAGTATTGTCTACGTACCCTCGTAGACCGTAAGCGGAAGCGTTATGACAACGCGGTTGATGTAGTCGTACGTCTTCACGATCGACCGATCCTAGTACCAAAGGTACGACACCTCCGTGATCTGCACACGTTCGGCTCGGTGACTTCCCATGAACTCACGATCCAACAGAGTGTCGAGGGAGAGCTTCGTCAGCACGGCGGCGTGATGACGGTGATGATGATGCTACCGGAACAGGGCATCGCCTAAGCATCGCTACGATATGACCGAGGTGGATTATGGTGGAGGGGGCACCGCACACGGCTAAGAGATCAATGATCAACTTGTGTGTCTATGGGGTGCCCCCTCCCCCGTATATAAAGGAGTGGAGGAGGGGGAGGTCCGGCCCTCCTATGGCGCGCCCCATGGGGAGTCCTACTCCCACTGGGAGTAGGATTCCCCCCTTCCCTAGTTGGACTAGGAGTGGAAGGAAGGGGGAGAGAGGGGGAAGGAAAGGGGGGAGGCACCCAATTCGGATTGGGCTTGAGGGGGGCGTGCCCCTCCTAGGCCTCCCTCTCTTATCTCCCACTATGGCCCAATAAGGCCCATATACCTCCCGGGGGGTTCCGGTAACCTCTCGGTGCTCCTGTATATGCCCGAACTCACCTGGAACCATTCCGATGTCCAAATATAGTCATCCAATATATCGATCTTTATGTCTCGACCATTTTGAGACTCATCGTCATGTCCGTGATCATATCCGGGACTCCAAACTACCTTCGGTACATCAAAACACATAAACTCATAATACCGATCGTCACCGAGCGTTAAGCGTGCGGACCCTATGGGTTCGAGAACTATGTAGACATGACCGAGACATATCTCCGGTCAATAACCAATAGTGGAACCTGGATTCTCATATTGGTTCCTACATATTCTATGAAGATCTTTATCGGTCAAACAACATAACAACATACGACATATTTCCTTCAGTCTCCCACTTGCACTAGAGTCAATAATCTGGTTCACATCGTCATGTGATTTAACACCAATAGTTCACATCTTTATGTGATTAGTTCACATCTCCATGTGACTAACACCCAAAGGGTTTACTAGAGTCGATAATCTAGTTCACATTGCTATGTGATTAACACCCAAAGAGTGATCATGTTTTTCTTGTGAGAGAAATTTAGTCAATGGGTCTACCACATTCAGAGCCGTATGTATTTTGTAAATATTCTATGTCTACAATGCTTTGCACGGAGCTACTCTAGCTAATTGCTCCCACTTTCAATATGTATCTAGATCAAGACTTAGAGTCATCCAGATTGGTGTCAAAGCTTGCATCAACATAACTCTTTACGACGAACTCTTTGTCACCTCCATAACCGAGAAACATTTCCTTATTCCACTAAGGATATTTTTGACCGCTGTCCAGTGATCCACTCCTGGATCACTATTGTACCCTCTTGCCAAACTTATGGTGAGGTACACAAAAGGTCTGGTACATAACATAGCATACTTTATAGAACCTATGACTGAGGCATAGGGAATGACTTTTCATTCTCTTTCTATTTTCTGCGGTGGTCGGGTTTTCAGTCTTTACTCAACTTCACACCTTGCAACATAGGCAAGAACTCCTTCTTTGACTGTTCCATTTTGAACTACTTCAAAATCTTGTCAAGGTATGTACTCATTGAAAATATATCAAGCGTCTTGATCTATCTCTATAGATCTTGATGCTCAATATGTAAGTAGCTTCACCGAGGTCTTTCTTTGAAAAACTCCTTTCAAATACTCCTTCATGCTTTCCAGAAAATTCTACATTATTTCCGATCAACAATATGTCATTTACATATACTTATCAGAAATGCTATAGTGCTCCCACTCACTTCCTTGTAAATACAGGCTTCACTTCAAGTCTGTATAAAACCATATGCTTTGATCACTTTATCAAAGTATACATTCCAACTCCGAGATGCTTGCACTAGTCCATAGATGGATCGATGGAGCTTGCTCACTTTGTTAGCACCTTTAGGATCGACAAAACCTTCTGGTTGCATCATATACAACTATTCTTTAAAAAATCCATTAAGGAATGCAGTTTTGACATCCATTTTCCAGATTTCATAAAATGCGGCAACTGCTAACATGATTTGGATAGACTTTTAAGCATCGATACGAGTGAGAAAATCTCATCGTAGTCAACACCTTGAACTTGTCGAAAACATTTTGCGACAATTCGATCTTTGTAGATAGTAACAATACTATCAACGTCCGTGTTCCTCTTGAAGATCCATTTATTCTCAATGATTCACCTATCATCGGGCAAGTCAATCAAAGTCCATACTTTGTTCTCATACATAGATCCCATCTCAGATTTCATGGCCTCAAGCCATTTTGCGGAATCTGGGCTCATCATTGCTTCCTCATAGTTCGTAGGTTCGTCATGGTCTAGTAATATGACTTCCAGAACAGGATTACCGTACCACTCTGGTGCGGATCTTACTCTGGTTGACCTACGAGGTTCGGTAGTAACTTGATCAGAAGTATCATGATCATCATCATTTGCTTCCTCACTAATTGGTGTAGGAATCACTGGAACTGATTTCTGTGATGAACTACTTTCCAATTGGGGAGAAGGTAAAATTACCTCATCAAGTTCTACTTTCCTCCCACTCACTTCTTTCGAGAGAAACTCCTTCTTTAGAAAGGATCCATTCTTAGCAACAAAATATCTTGCCTTCGGATCTGTGATAGGAGGTGTACCCAACAGTTTCTTTTGGGTATCCTATGAAGACGCACTACTCCGATTTAGGTTCGAGCTTATCAGTTTAAAACTTTTTCACATAAGCATCGCAACCCCAAACTTTAAGAAACGACAGCTTTGGTTTCTTGCCAAACCATAGTTCATACGGTGTCATCTCAACGAATTTAGATGGTTCCCTATTTAACGTGAATGCAGCTATCTCTAATGCATAACCCCAAAATGATAGTGGTAAATCAGTAAGAGACATCATAGATCGCACCATATCCAATAAAAGTACGATTACAATGTTCGGACACACCATTATGCTGTGGTGTTCCACGTGGCGTGAGTAGCGAAACTATTCCACATTGTTTCAAATGAAGGCCAAAATCATAACTCAAATATTTGCTTCCGTGATCAAATTGTAGAAACTTTATTTTCTTGTTACGATGATTTTCCACTTCACTCTGAAATTCTTTGAACTTTTCAAGTGTTTCAGACTTATGTTTCATTATGTAGATATAACCATATCTGCTCAAATCATCTGTGAAGGTCAGAAAATAATGATACCCGCCGCGAGCCTCAACACTTATCGGATCGCATACATCACTATGTATTATTTCCAATAAGTCTGTTGCTCGCTCCACTGTTCCGGAGAATGGAGTTTTAGTCATCTTGCCCATGAGGCATGGCTTGCAAGCATCAAGTGATTCATAATCAAGTGATTCCAAAAGTCCATCAGCATGGAGTTTCTTCATGCGCTTTACACCAATATGACCTAAATGGCAGTGCCACAAATAGGTTGCACTATCATTATTAACTTTGCATCTTTTGGCTTCAATATTAGGAATATGTGTATCACTACGATTGAGATTCAATAAACCATTCACCTTGGGTGTATAACCACAGAAGGTTTTATTCATGTAAACAAAATAACAATTATTCTTTGACTTAAATGAATAACCATATTGCATTAAACATGATCCAATCATATTATGCTCAACGCAAACACCAAATAACATTTATTTTAGGTTCAACACTAATCCCAAAGGTAAAGGGAGTGTGCGATGGTGATCTTATCAACCTTGGAATCATTTCCAACACACATCGTCACCTCGTCCTCAACTAGTATTTGTTTATTTTGCAACTCCCGTTTCGAGTTACTACTCTTAGCAATTGAACTAGTATCAAATACCGAGGGGTTTGCTATAAACACTAGTAAAGTACACATCAATAACATGTATATCAAATATACCTTTGTTCACTTTGCTATCCTACTTATCTGCCAAGTATCTAGGGTAGTTCCACTTTCAGTGACCATTTCCTTTGCAGTAGAAGCACTCAGTTTTAGGCTTGGGTCTAGCTTGGGGCTTCTTCATGGGAGTGGCAACTTGCTTGCCATTATTCTTGAAGTTCCCTTTCTTTCCCTTGCCCTTTTACTTGAAACTAGTGGTCTTGTCAACCATCAACACTTGATGCTTTTTCTTGATTTCTACCTTCACTGATTTCAGCATCGCGAAGAGCTTTGGGAATCGTTTCCGTTATCCCTTGCATATTATAGTTCATCACGAAGTTATAGTAACTTGGTGACAATGACTAGAGAACTCTGTCAATCACTATCTTATGGGGAAGATTACATCCCACTTGATTCAAGTGATTGTAGTACTCAGACATTCTGAGCACATGCTCACTCGTTGAGCTATTCTCCTCCATCTTGTAGGCAAAGTACTGTCAGATGTCTCATACCTCTTGACACGGGCATGAGTATGAGATACCAATTTCAACTCTTGGAACATCTTATATGCTCCATGGCATTCAATTTTTTTGAAGTCCCGGTTCTAAGCCATAAAGCACGGTGCACTAAACTATCAAGTAGTCATCATACCAAGATTCTCAAACGTTCATAACGTCTGCGTCTGCTCCTGCAATAGGTCTTTCACCTAGCGGTGCATCAAGGACATAATTCTTCTGTGCAGCAATGAGGATAATCCTCAGATCACAGACCTAGTCCGCATCATTGCTACTATCATCTTTCAACATAGTTTTTTCTCTAGGAACATAAAAAAACGGGGAGCTACATCGCGAGCTATTGATCTACAACATAGTTTTGCAAATACTACCAGGACTAAGTTCATGATAAATTAAAGTTCAATTAATCATATTACTTAAGAACTCCCACTTAGATAGACATCCCTCTAGTCATCTAAATGATCACGTGATCCAAATCAACTAAACCAAGTCCCATCATCACGTGAGATGGAGTAGTTTTCAATGGTGAACATCACTATGTTGATCATATCTATTATATGATTCACGCTCGACCTTTCGCTCTCCAGTGTTCCAAGGCCATATCTGCATATGCTAGGCTCGTCAAGTTTAACCTGAGTATTCCGCATGTGCAAACTGGCTTGCACCCGTTGTATGTGAACGTAGAGCTTATCACACCCGATCATCATGTGGTGTCTTGGCACAACGAACTGTAGCAACGGTGCATACTCAGGGAGAACACTTATACCTTGAAATTTAGTGGGTGATCATCTTATAATGCTACCGTCGAACTAAGAAAAATAAGATGCATAAAGGATAAACATCACATGCAATCAAAATATGTGACATGATATGGCCATGATCATCTTTAGCCTTTGATCTCCATCTCCAAAGTACCGTCATGATCTCTATCGTCACTGTCATGATTCCATGATCTCCATCATCTTGATCTCTATCAACGTGTCATCACATGGTCGTCTCGCCAACTATTGCTCTTGCAACTATTGCTATCGCATAGTGATAAAGTAAAGCAATTGTTTGGCGCCTGCATCTTATGCAATAAAGAGACAACCATAAGGCTTCTGCCAGTTGCCGATAACTTCAACAAAACATGATCATCTCATACAACAACTTATATCTCATCACGTCTTGACCATATCACATCACAACAAGCCCTGCAAAAACAAGTTAGATGTCCTCTACTTTGTTGTTGCAAGTTTTACGTGGCTGCTACGGGCTGAGCAAGAACCGTTCTTACCTACGCATCAAAAACCACAACGCGGTATAGTGATTTCCTTTTGATCTTCAGAAAGAACCCTGTTCATTGAATCCGATTCAACTAAAGTTGGAGAAACAAACACCCACTAGCCACCTGTGCGTGAAGCACGTTGGTAGAACCAGTCTCGCGTAAGCGTATGCGTAATGTCGGCCTGGGCCGCTTCATCCAACAATGCCGCTGAATCAAGAATCAACTAGTGATGGCAAGCAATATGTATATACCCACGCCCACAACTCCTTTGTGTTCCACTCGTGCATATAACATCTACGCATAAACCTGGCTCGGATGCCACTGTCGGGGAACGTAGTAATTTCAAAAAGATTTCCTACGCACACGCAAGATCATGGTGATGTATAGCAACGAGAGGGGAGATGTAACGCCCTCGATGCGGCTATATCTCCCACATGTCGAAGCACGACTTAGAGGCATAACCGTATTGAAAGCAATGTCGCAAGTGAGGTAATCTTGACACAATCCATGTAATACATAAGGGACAGAGATACATAGTAGGCTTACAATCGCCACTTCACACAATTACAAGAATAAAGCATTACATCATCCAGATACACTAAAGGTCCGCCTACGGAACCCAAAAATAAAAGAAGACTACCCTAAAAGCTACACAGATCCCTGATTGTCCCAACTGGGCTCCACTACTGATCAAAAGGAAGTGAAACAACATAACGAACACGATCTTCATCGATCTCCTCCTTGAGCTTGGTTGCGTCATCTGCACGGTTCAAGGGCACCTACAAACTAGTTTTGGAAGTATCTGTGAGTCACGGGGACTCAGCAATCTCACACCCTCGCAATCAAGACTATTTAAGCTTATGGGTAAGGTAAAAGGTATGAGGTGGAGCTGCAGCAAGCGACTAGCATATATGGTGGCTAACATACGCAAATGAGAACGAGAAGAGAAGGCAAAGAACGATCGAGAAACTATGATCAAGAAGTGATCCTAGAACAACCTACGTCAAGCATAACTCCAACACCGTGTTCACTTCCCGGACCCCGCCGAGAAGAGACCATCACGGTTACACACACGGTTGATGTATTTTAATCAAGGTCAACTTTAGGTTGTCTACAACTGGACATTAACAAATTCCCATCTGCCCATAACTACGGGCACGACTTTCGAAAGTTCAAATCCCTGCAGGGGTGTCCCAACTTAGCCCATCACAAGCTCTCACGGTCAACGAAGGATAAACCTTCTCCCAAGACATTCCGATCAGACTCGGCATCCCGGTTCTACAAGACAACTTCGACAAAGATAAAACAAGTCCAGCAACACCGCCCGAATGTGCTGACAAATCCCGATAGGAGCTACACATATCTCGTTCTCAGGGCACACTCAGATGAGACATCCTACGAGTAAAACCAAACCTCAAGTTGCCCCGAGGTGGCCCCGCAGTCTGCTCGGTCGGACCAACAGTCAGAGGAGCACTGGCC